>NC_139222.1:236257725-236448300 GCF_055691185.1 Crinia signifera | reverse complement strand
TGGTGGCAGTGTAGGGTTGGGAGGTTGAAGTTTTGCCTAGGGCAAGAAGTCTCACCCGGTCCCTGACAGTGTGCACCACAAAGGGCCTGTAATACGGACTGGTGCATCCTTATACACCACCATCGGTTCCACCATCGACACTTGCCCCAGTAGCGGCTCATTTAAATGGGTCGTTTTTTATAATGCAATGAAAACATATTTTAGTTAAATATATAAAATTATTTACAACAAAGTATACAAATAAGTAGGCCAAAATCTCAATTTGGTGACATATATAATTTTTATGGATATAATTTTAACTGAATAAAGGAAGCAGGGCCAACTAGTCACTTATTATGCATTAATATGCTGTGAGCTCATTAGCTCTTTGGCGAACAATATCATCTCTATGCTGATGATACTCAAATCTACATTTCCATCCGTGACCTTCTCTCCACTGCCTCTCAGCTATTTATTCGTGGATGTCCCAGTGCTTTCTTAAACTCAGCAAGACTGAGCTGATCATGTTCCCGCCCTACCACACTACCTGGCACCTCCACTAGTCCCCAAGTGCACAGAGTAATCCTTGACTCCTCCTGCTTCTTCAAACCACACATTCTGCACCTCTCACAAACCTGGTGTTTTCATCTCAAAAATATTTCCAGGATCAGACCCTTTCTCACTCAGAATTCTATCAGGACCCTTATCTACTTTCTGGACATCTCCAGACCGGACTACTGTTACTATATGGAATCCCTGACAAATGTCTCTCTCGACCAATCTATCCTCAATGCTGCAGCCCGGCTCATCTTCCTCACTAAGAGCACTTCATCCACCACCCTTCTTCTACAAGTCCTTCACTGTATCCCCTTCCCTTATAGAAACCAATTCAAGCTGCTTACACTCACTTACAAAGCACTCACCCATTACTCTCCCATTAACATCTCTGATCTCATTTGCCCATCCTCTTCGATCCCTAAAGCACGCTGCCCCTCATGCCTACTAATTACTTCCTGCCATTCCTACCTCCAAGATTTTTCATGTGCTGCTCCCTACCTCAGTAATTCTCTATCTCTCCCTATCAAACTCAAAACTTCAAATGGATCTCAAAACCCACTCACCTTAACCCTCTTTTCCATGCTTACTGTCTAACCCAGGGCTGGGCAATTGCGGCCCTCCAGATGTTGATGAACTACACATCCCAGGATGCTTTGCATTAGTTTTGCTATGTGGCCATGCTGAAACTGATGCAAGGCCTGCTGGGATGTGTAGTTCATCAACATCTGGAGGGCCGCAATTGCCCAGCC
This sequence comes from Crinia signifera, assembly GCF_055691185.1. NCBI lineage: Eukaryota > Metazoa > Chordata > Amphibia > Anura > Myobatrachidae > Crinia > Crinia signifera. Next base: position 236,447,014 of record NC_139222.1, on the reverse strand, counting down.
CTGGTCTAACCTATCTATGTCACCCCTGTCTGTCTGCCCTCCCCTTCAGAATGCAACCTCTTATGACAAGGCCCTCTTTTCAATTATGTGCTCTTCTTTGTTTTACCTGAACCCTCTCTATACTATCTTCGATGACATCTAATCCCTTGGGTTTATGCCACCCTAATGCTTATTTGAGTTTAGTCTGCTGATGTAGAATGTCCCATGAACTCTGTAACTTGGCGCTGCCGATCCATTGTGGCATTACATATTTAAATTCTATACAGGTAGTGGTAGATGCTCAATTAGTTCAGTAGCATTTCCCAGGTGCATGAGGGAGGGGTTAAATACTGGGTAAGTAAAACAAGACATTTTTTCCCTCAACACACTGAGCAATGCTAGTAACCAATCTAGAACACTACATGATAATAGAATTCAGAGATATTGGTTACATATACCTGCGCAGGTGTATGCTAAGCCCCCAAGCCGCATCAAGGCTTCTCTGTATATTGGGGGTCCCTAGCGCTATATCTAGGTGCAGGGTGCGGCACCCAAAAAACCATCATAAGCTGGGAAGCCCAGCGCGGCATGCCAGTGATATACTAAGTGTTAATAATTAGTGATAGGAAGCCGAAGCTATATAAAAAGAGAGATAAATGAATGTAATTAAAATAGGATAGAAATAGTGTTAGTGAGGGAAAAGTGTTAATAGAATGTAAGGGCATGCCGCACTAAAGCCACCCCAGCCCATCCAGTCCAGGAGCACCGCACCCCACACCACCGTTACCCTAAATTGGGTCTACGATTAACCAGCAAGGAGCCACATGATAATGGCTCCTTACTTGATATATCCAAACTAAGAGCTACCTACCTTGGAGCAACCCGGACTACTCCATGTGGCATATCAGGACCCACATCTCCTCCTAATATGGGCTCCCTTCTGCCTCTAACAAAATACATACAGGTAGTGGTAGATGCTCAATTAGTTCAGTAGCATTTCCCAGGTGCATGAGGGAGGGGTTAAATACTGGGTAAGTAAAACAAGACATTTTTTCCCTCAACACACTGAGCAATGCTAGTAACCAATCTAGAACACTACATGATAATAGAATTCAGAGATATTGGTTACATATACCTGCGCAGGTGTATGCTAAGCCCCCAAGCCGCATCAAGGCTTCTCTGTATATTGGGGGTCCCTAGCGCTATATCTAGGTGCAGGGTGCGGCACCCCAAAAAACCATCATAAGCTGGAAGCCCAGCGCGGCATGCCAGTGATATACTAAGTGTTAATGATTAGTGATAGGAAGCCGAAGCTATATAAAAAGAGAGATAAATGAATGTAATTAAAATAGGATAGAAATAGTGTTAGTGAGGGAAAAGTGTTAATAGAATGTAAGGGCATGCCGCACTAAAGGCACCCAGCCCATCCAGTCCAGGAGCACCGCACCCCACACCACCGTTACCCTAAATTGGGTCTACGATTAACCAGCAAGGAGCCACATGATAATGGCTCCTTACTTGATATATCCAAACTAAGAGCTACCTACCTTGGAGCAACCCCTGACTACTCCATGTGGCATATCAGGACCCACATCTCCTCCTAATATGGGCTCCCTTCTGCCTCTAACAACATACATACAGGTAGTGGTAGATGCTCAATTAGTTCAGTAGCATTTCCCAGGTGCATGAGGGAGGGGTTAAATACTGGGTAAGTAGAACAAGACATTTTTTTCCCTCAACACACTGAGCAATGCTAGTAACCAATCTAGAACACTACATGATAATAGAATTCAGAGATATTGGTTACATATACCTGCGCAGGTGTATGCTAAGCCCCCAAGCCGCATCAAGGCTTCTCTGTATATTGGGGGTCCCTAGCGCTATATCTAGGTGCAGGTGCGGCACCCCAAAAAAACATCATAAGCTGGGAAGCCCAGCGCGGCATGCCAGTGATATACTAAGTGTTAATGATTAGTGATAGGAAGCCGAAGCTATATAAAAAGAGAGATAAATGAATGTAATTAAAATAGGATAGAAATAGTGTTAGTGAGGGAAAAGTGTTAATAGAATGTAAGGGCATGCCGCACTAAAGGCACCCAGCCCATCCAGTCCAGGAGCACCGCACCCCACACCACCGTTACCCTAAATTGGGTCTACGATTAACCAGCAAGGAGCCACATGATAATAGCTCCTTACTTGATATATCCAAACTAAGAGCTACCTACCTTGGAGCAACCCCTGACTACTCCATGTGGCATATCAGGACCCACATCTCCTCCTAATATGGGCTCCCTTCTGCCTCTAACAACATACATACAGGTAGTGGTAGATGCTCAATTAGTTCAGTAGCATTTCCCAGGTGCATGAGGGAGGGGTTAAATACTGGGTAAGTAGAACAAGACATTTTTTCCCTCAACACACTGAGCAATGCTAGTAACCAATCTAGAACACTACATGATAATAGAATTCAGAGATATTGGTTACATATACCTGCGCAGGTTATGATGGTTTTTTGGGGTGCCGCACCCTGCACCTAGATATAGCGCTAGGGACCCCCAATATACAGAGAAGCCTTGATGCGGCTTGGGGGCTTAGCATACACCTGCGCAGGTATATGTAACCAATATCTCTGAATTCTATTATCATGTAGTGTTCTAGATTGGTTACTAGCATTGCTCAGTGTGTTGAGGGAAAAAATGTCTTGTTCTACTTACCCAGTATTTAACCCCTCCCTCATGCACCTGGGAAATGCTACTGAACTAATTGAGCATCTACCACTACCTGTATGTATGTTGTTAGAGGCAGAAGGGAGCCCATATTAGGAGGAGATGTGGGTCCTGATATGCCACATGGAGTAGTCAGGGGTTGCTCCAAGGTAGGTAGCTCTTAGTTTGGATATATCAAGTAAGGAGCCATTATCATGTGGCTCCTTGCTGGTTAATCGTAGACCCAATTTAGGGTAACGGTGGTGTGGGGTGCAGTGCTCCTGGACTGGATGGGCTGGGTGCCTTTAGTGCGGCATGCCCTTACATTCTATTAACACTTTTCCCTCACTAACACTATTTCTATCCTATTTTAATTACATTCATTTATCTCTCTTTTTATATAGCTTCGGCTTCCTATCACTAATCATTAACACTTAGTATATCACTGGCATGCCGCGCTGGGCTTCCCAGCTTATGATGGTTTTTTGGGGTGCCACACCCTGCACCTAGATATAGCGCTAGGGACCCCCAATATACAGAGAAGCCTTGATGCGGCTTGGGGGCTTAGCATACACCTGCGCAGGTATATGTAACCAATATCTCTGAATTCTATTATCATGTAGTGTTCTAGATTGGTTACTAGCATTGCTCAGTGTGTTGAGGGAAAAAATGTCTTGTTCTACTTACCCAGTATTTAACCCCTCCCTCATGCACCTGGGAAATGCTACTGAACTAATTGAGCATCTACCACTACCTGTATGTATGTTGTTAGAGGCAGAAGGGAGCCCATATTAGGAGGAGATGTGGGTCCTGATATGCCACATGGAGTAGTCAGGGGTTGCTCCAAGGTAGGTAGCTCTTAGTTTGGATATATCAAGTAAGGAGCCATTATCATGTGGCTCCTTGCTGGTTAATCGTAGACCCAATTTAGGGTAACGGTGGTGTGGGGTGCGGTGCTCCTGGACTGGATGGGCTGGGTGCCTTTAGTGCGGCATGCCCTTACATTCTATTAACACTTTTCCCTCACTAACACTATTTCTATCCTATTTTAATTACATTCATTTATCTCTCTTTTTATATAGCTTCGGCTTCCTATCACTAATCATTAACACTTAGTATATCACTGGCATGCCGCGCTGGGCTTCCCAGCTTATGATGGTTTTTTGGGGTGCCGCACCCTGCACCTAGATATAGCGCTAGGGACCCCCAATATACAGAGAAGCCTTGATGCGGCTTGGGGGCTTAGCATACACCTGCGCAGGTATATGTAACCAATATCTCTGAATTCTATTATCATATTTAAATTCTAACAATAATTAATGTTGCTTTTATTTCTCAAACCATTTAGTGATTAGACTGTAGGTAGAAACAGTGGAGTCAATGGGGTCGGTGTTACCCAGTGCACCAATAGATCTCGTGTGCACTTTTGAGTGTGGTCATTGAGAAGGATCCGGTATGTTTTTGTCATCCCCTTGGATGGCGACACCTGAGACAGTGGAAATTCTAAGATGACACCACTCAGCTTTCACTTGAGAGGCAGGAACGAGGATATTAGTGGTAGTTTTGGATTGAGGGGGTGGAAGACAGGCAGTAGGCTGAAGTTTTGCCTAGGGTGCCAAAAAGACTTACATCAACCCTGGTCACTGTGCCCCAAAATTTCTTATGGCAGCCCTGTGAACATTCACTCCACCCATAAGTGGATGTTGGATAACAAATTGCTTGGACCTGATTTCAGTGGCGTAACAATAGCCCCGCAGACCCCGCGGTGGCGAGGAGGCGCTGTATACATGTAGGTGCCGGGGTCTGCTGGGCTATGTAATGCCGCTGCCACTGCTGCGTTCCGGGAGCTTACCTGTGGTCGGAGCCCGGGACCTGCAGAAGATTTGTCTGCGGTCCCGGCTCCCCTGTCCCCTCCTCGCTTCTGCTTCTAATCTAAATGGACCATCACAAAATGTCCGCCACCATACAACAGAAAACTGTCTGATGTATGGGGGCAGACATTTTGTGATAGTCCGTTTTCAATAGACGCTGGACTCAGAGCCAGGAGTGGACAGGGGACCTGGGACCACAGACAAATCTGCGGGTCCCGGGCTCCGACCACAGATGAGCTCCCGGCAGACGTCAAGACAGGCATGGGGGTTTTAAATGTGGGGGCGGGGGGTTAACTGTGGGGGGGCACCTAATTTTTAGTTATGCCACTGCCTGATTTATTTATTTTATCCTAATCTTTGTATTTGTAAGAGATCATCCCATAAATGATATAGGGCCAGATTCTCTAAGCTTCAAAAGTGATAAAATGGAAAGTGATAAACAGCCAGCCAATCAGCTCCTGTCTAACATTTTTCAAACACAGTCTGTGACATGGCAGGTAGGAGCTGATTGGCTGGCTGTTTATCACTCCTTATAGAGAATCTGGCCCATAGTAAGTAACCCAGAAAAATGTGCTTTTTGCCACTTCTAGAACAACCAATTGAGGTGCAACCTACAACAGTCTGAATGGTCTTCTGATCCAAAAATACCACTAAAATATGAGTATACAGTATAACACTTCCTTTTTCTAGCAGTCTTGTTTATACTAAATTACTGGTTAACCCCTGCTCTGATCCTTTGGGGTCAACTTTGAGATTGTTGTTTCAACAGGAGATGCTGATTTGGGTTATCCTAACTCAGTCTATTCACATAGATGGTGCATTTTTATCCTACTTGCCTACCTGACCCTCTCCTTGAGGAAGAAATTGCGGTACTTGTTTCCTAGCATGGCGCCCATCGCATACCCTATTTAGTGGTGTGCGATGCGATCTTCCCGCTAAATTAACAGGAGTGCTTGCAAGCCCCGCGAGGGGACGCGGAATAAATGTAAAGTAATCCGTGTCCGCTCGCCACGCTTTGGGCTCGGTGGCTTGCTGCGCTCGCCACACTATCTAAAATCAACTCCACACCGACGTGGATAGTGGGGGTTTGAAAAGGTCGGAGGACGCGTACCGCCGCCCCTCGTGGGCTTGCTGCGCTCGCCACGCTACGGGTTTGCGTTGATAGTGGGGGTGGCGTTGACAATGGGGGTGCATTTAATATTGTAAGCACCCATCAGGGTGCTTGTGCAATTAAAAATCGCATCGCATGCCGCTATATTGCATGCGATGCGATAAGATGCACTTAGATCAAAATGGGGGCGCCGTCCTACGAAACAAGTATCGAAATTGCTCTGTTCCTGCATGTCCCTGGTAATGTATGATTGCCATCAACTGTGGAGAAACACCTTTATCATCAATGAACCTGTTCACCACAGGTGATTGCAATCATACATTACCAGGGCATGTTCTCCCTGAACGAAAGGGTCAGGTAGGCATATATGATTTTTATTAACCAAAAATATAAAAATTTACATTTTAACTGTGTGTTTACTACTGGATTATCAGTGTGTCCCACCATACTGAGTTCTGTACTCCACTTCTCTATATATTTATAAATGCCTTTATCTGACTATTTAGAATACAGCCCAGTACTTCTCTTATCACAGAATCAGGAATGATTTATTGTGTAAGCTAAAGTAAAAATTCATGTAAGCAATATATTAGTTTTTGTCTTCCAGGAAATGAGATTTCCATAGATACGCAGTGACAGACAGAAATAAATATACTCTCCTTTGCTCTACCAAAATATGTCAAAGTGTGAAACTTCATAATAGTTTTAATGTTTCAGATACACTTCAGCAGTGCTATTTTTGTAGGAAAATAGGTTCAGGGACTGTGGGCGGGGCAGATGTGGGCGGTGATGTGGGTGGAGCTACTAAAGGGGCAGGGCATCAATTGTTGTGGCTGTGAGAGGAGAGGGTTCGTTCGGCTGTCAGAGGCAGGGACGTGCAGTCAGGGGAGGCAGGGGAGGCAGAGCCTCCCCTGTCACAATGATGAAAATAATAAAAAGAAGATATTTATATATCTTCTTTTACAATTTTCATCATTTCTACCTCTCCGGCTGCCTCCCACTGCTGCATGTGAGAGTGGGAGGCAGCGGGAGAGGTGCCTCCCGCTGTTAACATTAAAACACCGGGCAGCGGGGGGCGGGTAGGGGTGGGCAGGGGGCAGGGCGCAGTAATGGGCTGTAAAAGCCCATTGAAAATGAATGGGGAAGCGGCACTTATACTGATGCCGCAATGACAGCGGCACCAGTATAAACGCACGCCCCCAGATGTGATTGGGCCAGCAGATCCAGTGCTGGATCCGCTGTCCAATCACACATGCAGCAGCGCGGGCAGCGGGGAGTTCGGCCGGCGCCTGCAGGGAGAAAGAAGAAGATGTCACTCACCCGCCGAGAGGACTGGCCGCCGCCACCGCCGAGGACAGGTGAGTCCAGTGGCAGGCTGGGCCGGGGGGCAGTGTGCCATGTGCCCCCCGGGCCACTCTGTTACCCAGTGTCTTGGGCCGTCGTCGTCGGTCACTTCGAATCACTCACATTCATTCCTGTGCGCAGCACAGGCTTCCCCCATCCCAGTCAGTATGCGGCACCGCCCGCCAGTCAATCAAAACTCGTGTTCCGGCAGCCACGGTATTTGGCTGCCGGGACGCGAGCACCGATTGGCTCATGAACTGGAGCCCTCAGCCATATTTCAAATGCCTGCCGCTGCCGGAGGGGATTACAGCAGCGGCGGCAGCCGCGTGAGTCGGGCTGAGCTGCGCTGGGCTGGGCTGGGCTGGGGGAGAGTGAGAGTTCTGAGACGGCCACATCTATGACAGCCACCCCAGCCCCTGCAAGACCAGGTATACACATGGCTGCGACCCCTCTATTGTACGTTCCCCTCCTCCTACCTTCCCTGCTGCTACAAGGGATGTGTCAGCATCACAGCAGTGACAGTCCCCTCACTCTCTTTAATGAGTGGGGCATTACCCAGCTTTCTTATGTTCTGTGCCAGCCTACTCCTGCTGTCCCCAACTCCCACCTAGTCTGCCCTGGCTCTCCTCTAACACACAGCACTCCTCATCCTAATTCAGTACCAGCCAATTCCCCCTTTCCCCAGCTTCCACCACAACCTGCATAACTCTGTCCTCCCTAGCACCCTACATCTCTCTAGCGCCCTGCATCTCTCTGCCCTCCCCAGCGCCCTGCGTCTCTGTCCTCCCTAGCGCCCTGCATCTCTCTGTCCTCCCTAGCGCCCTGCGTCTCTCTCCTCCCTGGCGCCCTGCATATCTCTGTCCTCCCTAGCGCCCTGCGTCTCTGTGGTCCCTAGCACCCTGCGTCTCTCTGCCCTCCCTGGCACTCTGCGTATGTCTCTACCCTTGCTAGTGCCCTATGTCTCTCTATCCTTCCCTAGCGCCTGCCTCTCTATCCCGCCCTAGCACCCTGTGTCACCCCGCCGTCACTGTCCCTGCGTCTCTCTCCAACTACGCTGTCCCTGCATCCCCACCGACACTGTCCCTGCGACTCTCCCTGCCATCTTTGTCCCTGCGTCTCTCTCCAACTACGCTGTCCCCGAATCCTCGCCGACACTGTCCCTGCGTCCCCGCCGACACGGTCAATGCATTGTGGCCCACTCCATGTGGCATAATGTTAACTTTGGCTTCTACTGCGCAGCATATTGTGGATTTTGTTCCTTTTGCACAGCATAATGTGAATTCTGTGTTGCATCATTTGAATTTTTACGCAATCCATGTGGCATATAATGTGAATTTTGGCTCAGTTCATGTGAATTTGGCTTATTCCATGTGTAAATTTTTAATCATTGCATGTGAATTTTGGCTTATTCCGTGTGGCATAATGTGAAGGACATGCCCCTTTTTGAGTGGCCACAAAAATGTCAGTCTTAATATTTAAGAAAAAAAATGTTATAAAGGGGCCACATGGCCTTGAAACATTGGCTTTGAAACACTACCCCCGGTGGTGGGAGGGGAGGGGGGTCGCATATACCGGCGGCCGCTGCATATGTAGCACCGCCGGGGGGGGGGGGGGGGGGGGTCGGGGGGTCCGGTGGTGGTGGTGAGGTCAGTGCCTCCCCAGGCAATGACCTCACCGCACGTCACTGGTCAGAGGGAAGGGAGGTTAGGTAGGCTGCAGGGGGGTGTTCGGTTAGATTTAGCAGCACATCCAGCCTCTTCTCCCACTATTGCCAGCAGCAAAGAATTCCTTATTTAAAAACACTCAGAGCTACTAAAATTTGACCAATGACCCTGATACAATGCCGCACACCATAATGCCCCTGCACAATATGCTGCACACTGTAATACCCGACACATTATGCCACACACCGCCATTTCTCTGAAACATGATGCAGCAAACCACTATGCCTATGATACTATGCTGCACACTGTAATGCCCCTGATACATTATGCTACACATTGCAATGCCCCTCACATCTAATACATACCTCCCACTTTTGCAGTGGAGAAAGGAAAACTGTATATGTGCGTGCCGCAGGCACGCCGCAAATTTTTTGGGGCGCAGTTTTGTCGCTGTGAGGGCATGGCCATTGCTGTGTGAACTGCTGGCCATGCCTTCAGCCCCCTGCCTGCCTGATTAGACGCATGCACATGCATGTGTCTAATTCCCGCAGGACCGTCCCAAAAAATGGGATGTCACACAAAAATTGATACACACTGACTATGCCACACCACGTTGCCCCCCACAGCAAGGCTTCTAATAAATTATAAATTACCTGCTTGTTGCCAAGGCGGTTAATTTCCATTTCCAAGATAGTTAATGTCGGTTGCCAAGGGTTGTTAATGTCCGTTACCAAGGGGTTAATATGCATTGCCAGGGGTTCTTGCTTGTTGCCAAGGGGGGGTTAATGTCCGTTACCAGGGGTTCTTGCTCGTAGCCAAGGGGAAGGGGGGAGTTAATGTCCATTGCCAGGGGTTCTTGCTCATTGCCAAGGGGTTAATATGCATTGCCAGGGGTTCTTGCTTGTTGCCAAGGGGGGGTCAATGTCCGTTGCCAGGGGTTCTTGCTCGTAGCCAAGGGGGGGGGAGGGGGAGTTAATGTCCATTGCCAGGGGTTCTTGCTCATTGCCAAGGGGTTAATATGCATTGCCAGGGGTTCTTGCTCATTGCCAAGGGGGGGTTAATGTCCATTGCCAGGGGTTCTTGCTCATTGCCAAGGGGGGGGGGGGAGTTAATGTCCATTGCCAGGGGTTCTTGCTCATTGCCAAGGGGTTAATATGCATTGCCAGGGGTTATTGGTTGTTGCCAAGGGGTTTATATTTGTTGCCAGGGGTTAATGCTCAGTGCCAAAGGGGGTTAATGTCCGTTGCCAGGGGTTCTTGCTCGTTGCCAGGGGGGGGGTGTTAATGTCCATTGCCAGGGGTTTTTGCTCATTGCCAAGAGGGGGGGGGGGGTTAATGTCCATTGCCAGGGGTTCTTGCTCATTGCCAAGGGGTTAATATGCGTTGCCAGGGCTTATTGGATGTTGCCAAGGGGTTAATCATTTTTGCCAGGGGTTAATGCTCGTTGCCAAGGGGGGTTAATTTCCGTTGCCAGGGGTTTTAGCTCGTTGCCAAGGGGTTAATATGTGCCCGGCCACCCGCCCATCAGTTGCTGCTCTTAGCCCAGTGCTGGTTCCCAAAATACGAGGGACAAAAGTAGTAGGGGGTCCCCCGTCTTTCAGAAACCAGCACCGGGTTTAAACAGCCAGCGGTGTCATGCCACAGCCGGAGGACCTGGTCAGCCCAGGTTGGGTCCCTAGGGGGTCCCTCCAGGGAAACACCAGCCCGGAGCTGTCCCCGCCACCCCTGGGCTGTGGGTGGTGGGATAATGGCATTATATTAAATATAAAAACACATTGGTGAGCAGTGGAAGTAGCAGCCTCGGATTCTCTCCTGTCGGAGGCTGCTGCTGCACCGCTGCATAGGACGAGGAAGGAGGGAGCAGGGAGAAAGGGGAGGAGGTGGCCTCCCAGATGCTGCTGCTGCCTCCGCTTGCGGATGAGACGGAGCAGTGAGCAGGGAGGAGGCATCGCAACAGCAATGCCTCGCCTGGCAAGCGGTGGTGCGTCGATGTCCCAGAGACACAGCAGGCAGCGACGGATTTCACTGGCTGCAGGTGCGACCAAGGAGGTGCAATGCAATGCGCACGGGAACGTGCATTGCATCGTTCCTCCTGTTATGTACTTGCAATCTGGGTTCTGTGCATGCGATTTATAGCTTAAATCGCATGTAAATTGCCCTAATTGCATGTACATTGCCCTAGTGCATGGGGGCCTTTAGGTCTGATCTGATGTGCTTGGGAGCGTGCATCAGGTCGGATGTGCTGTCAAACACATGCGATTTGGTCCGATTTATCACCCCGATATATCAGAATCTGTTCAAATCGGACCAAATCGCACAAGTGTATGGGCACCTTTACTACTGTTGTTACATTTTCCCAACATTTCCACACAAGATAAGATCTGAAGGTAATAAACAGAATGCGTGAAATAAGGTGCAAGCTGTATTTTTAAAAAAGGGAAACATTAGCAGTGAATATGACCAATAGCTGCTATTTACAAACAGCTGAGGAATGCTTCAGCACATTTACTTGTGACCGTATATGACCAATAGGTGTCAAATCAATCAGGCTAATAACATTACTGTCATCTTCAAACATTGGTTGGATCTGTGGTGTTCAAAATATTATTGCTTCACATTCTCTCTCAATAATCCATATTAATCTGTAGTGACAAGGCGAGTTTTATCCCTTGCTGACAGTCCTGTGACCTCTTTCTTACTTATTTTCTCCATATCCCAACATCTACATGACTATACTGCTTAGGAGCACCATTTTTACACCCATAATTGTTAGCAGTAAAGCATAAAATATTTTTTAAACCACCTGCGCCACAGATGGAAAACTGAACAATCTAAACTGTATATTGCAAGATTAACCACTTTGCACCGTATTAGGATTTATGCAGGAATACATGGTTGTTCCTCTTTTATATACAGTATTAAAGAAAAGGTGGTGTGTTCTCCTATGCTTCTAGAGCAGTGATGGCTAACCTTGACACTCCAGCTGTTAAACTACACATCCCAGCCGTGCTAGGAAACAAGTACCCAATTTAGATTTCAATTTCAACACACCCCACCCAAATTTAACTCTCTCTGCACATGTTACATCGGCCCCACCTGCAGTGCACATGGTTTTCCCCATTTTAGGAACAAAGTTGTTCTGCGGTCAGATCTGAATAAGGGCCTTTGACTGTTGTAACCACTGGGATCCAAACTACATCCCATGAAATATATTGTCATCAAATAATAAAAAAAGAATGCCCAGAAGAGATTAGGGCCTAATTTAGACTTTATCATAGAATAAATAAGTTTTAAAAATGGGCAAAACCATGCTGTACTGCAGGTGGGGCAGATGTAACACGTGCAGAGAGAGTGTCAAAATATGCAAGTATTTCAGTGTTACCTGCTTGTGAAATCCTGCTGGCTCTGTCTCATGCTACTGACAGCTCTATGTAGTTTGAACTCTGCATGCTGATTACAGCACCTGGTCCACTCCATGCTGCAGGAAAGTTCTGTGTGATCTGAGCTCTGCTAATTAGTTACAACACCTGGTGAATCTCTCCTGCTAGGAAGTTCTGTGCAAACTGACCATGCTCAGCCCTCGTTGATTAAAGCACCTGCGAGTATCCAGCCAATTTTGCTTTCTATAAAAAGGCAGTCTCTGGCAGACAGAGGCTGCCAGAGTATAGGTTCACACCAGCTCCTGCGTCTTGTCCTTTACTAGACTCCTGATTGTTGTATTTGACCTCGGCTTGTTCCTGACTATTCGCCTGCCTTATCCCTCGGTACCTAACCGGTGTTATCCGGTGTTGATCTCAGCTTGTCCAGTGACCATTCTGCAGCCTCATCCCAGTGTACTGTGAACTATGCCTTCCTGTGTATGACCCGGCCTGACTCTGACAATTCATTGCTGCATCCATTGATACCGTATCTGCTCACCTGATCTGCCCGACTGTTACCGACCCAGCTTGAAGACCACGCTCCATATTTCACAAACTACTAGCACTCATACCGGGAACCTGACCAGGGGGCCGCGACCGACGTGTCGGGAGCCGCAGAAGCCCAAATCCCGCTTGGAAAAAAACCCCTGCACGGTTAGACTCTGTGCCCCTGTGTCGGGTTTAGCCAATCCCCAAGTGGTAGTGCACCCAAGTTTGTGACAGTTAGATTTGGGTGAGTTATTTTGTATCTGTGCAGGGTAAATACACCCCACCCAAATCGAACTCCCTCTGCACATATTACATATGTTACATCTGAGATGACCCAACATGACCCTCTCCAGGAGGGACACAATGCTCTGCTACTGGACTTTCCTCTTAATGTATGATTACTCACATCTGTTTTAAACCGGTTCATTGATAAGAAAGGCGCTTCAACACAGGTGATGGTAATCATACATTAAAGAGGGAAGTGCAGGAGCAGAGCAATGTGTCCCTCCTGGAATGGGTCATGTTGGGAGGTGTGATCTGTCCCACCTGCAGTGCAGCATGGTTTTGCTAATTTTGAGGACAAATTTGTCCTGCGATCAGGTCTGAATTAGGCCTATGCTCTGTATTATGAAAGGAACCCAAATCTTTTCTGGGAAGACTTTGTTTCTAGTAATTGATGACAATGCATTGGGAGTTCACTAGACATTCCCTAGAGCTCCAACATAAATTTCCATATAAATAATCATAAATATTTTGGTGCTCTATTAATAATGATTATTGGTTAAATTATTACTATTAATAATGATTAATGGTTAAAAATAAATCAATGGGCAGGTATGCAGCGAGCTTCATTTTAACTGTCACAAACCTGGATTATTTTGCAGATTGTCTTCAGCTTGCAGTGTTCTCAGAACTCCCCAGCCTGGCTTCACTTGGACTGCATCTGCCTTGCTCTGCAAAGCTTCAGCCCTAATTGTGCACCTGTGGTATTCCAGCCTGCTACAGAGGATACTAATCAGCTATTAACCTCTCAAGTGCCATTCTCCTCTGTTGGCATTCCCTCTATTCTGTAGTACACAAGCAACTTCAGGATTATGCATCCTATCATTGAAAGGCAGGGGAATTAACAGCCTGGCTCAAAAAGACGAAAGCTGCTCTGAGCAACGTCGCTATCTCGCTCACTTACCCTGCCTCCAGCCGCTCTCCTGACGCATACTGTGATTCTGTTTCCATCTGCACCGGTCTCCAGTACCTCAGCAGGTCTCCAGTACCTCAGCAGGTACCAAGTCATCTGCCACTGCCAGTCATCAGCCGCACCCGCCTTCCCAGCTACTATCAGTCATCAGCCACTTCCAACTTCCTAGCCACTCAGTCATCAGCCATTCCCAGCTACCCACTCGCAGCCAGTCTTCAGCCGTGTCACCGTTTACAAGTCTTCCACCCATAGCCACCGTCTGGTACCTCGTCACTCATCAATTCACGGATGCCTTCCTGCGGTGACCCTTTATTCAGCCACCATCTGGTATCTGGCTAAAAACACCGGCCTGCTACAGCTACTGACACTATAGGCTGCCAGTCCTAACTTGGATCGGATCATCACGTGCTATCAATTCGCTAATTGCCACTGTGTCACTATTGCAGCCGGATCGCTGATTGCTCACCGGCCATTCCAGTTCCAGCTTGTACGCCAGTTCCTGCAGCCCGCTCTCCCGGTGCTCCTACGGTAGCCAGGAATTCTTCAACCAGCAGCAGTTCCTATACAAGTTCCGGCGGTCCATCACCAATTATTACCTCAGTTATTGCCAATTGGACATCCCAACGTTATACAGTAGCTAAGTAGGCATTCTTCATTTATTCAGTACTCTTGGATTCAGCATGCAATGTTATTCCGGCATTCTTGGACTCAGGCTCTAGTGAAAATCCAAAGTCCTCAGATCCAGTTCTCCTATGTCTCAGGTATCCAGCACTGGTTCACTTTGGTCTCAACTGGGTCCCCAAAACCCCTATTGTGACATTAACCACTTGAATTTCTGTACTTTAACATTTCTTATACAATTTAAAAGTTATTTCTCTATATTGTTATATTCATTATAATTTGGTTATGGCACCATTTTAATAGATATTAATAATGCAGTAACAGCCTCATGATATTGTGAGGTCATGAAAGGGGAGCGGAGCCATGTGTAGACTTCTAGTGGGCCCCCCCTTGTCCACAGTGCAGTAGGCTCTGACATTGTGCACATATTAGTAGATGTGATCTCACTTGCTACTGGGGAGCCAACTGCGTCTCGGGAGAGCTGATCAGCATGTGCGACTACAGAGGCACTGCATGATGACCCAATCTGCAAAGTTGGCACTGATATTTCAGCACTTGTACACTGTCAGTTGGAAATAAGGAGGCAGTAGTATGCTCAGGTTAACTTCTGCTTGTATTAGAATATAGTTGAAGTTATTACTGAAAATATGGTTTGTATTACTTCCAGTTCTTCATACACACCTGTCTTGCCCAGTGAGATGCTCATGCTGAGCCTGCTGCCAGTACAGCACATGCTGTCGGTGTGTGTGCTGCTGCTGCCTGGATGGAATGGAGGGGAAAGGGTGGGGGTCTGACCAGGGCCCCCTCCAGCAAGCCCGGTCACAGGTAATTAGTACCCGTCCCCCTCTCGGCGGCCCTAACATGTGCAGAGAGTTAAGTTTGTGTAAATGATTTTGTTTATGGCAGCCAGATGTATCCAGCTTCAAAAAGTGATAAAATGGAAAGAGTGATAAACAACCAACCAATCAGCTCCTACCTGACATGTCACAGGCTGGATTTGAAAAATGACAGGTAGGAGCTGATTGTTTATCATTCTCCATTCTTTTGAAGCTTGATACATCTGGCCCTGGGTGCTTTATTTTTACACTGCAATTCAGATCAGGGTTGCCTACCCTCCTGGAATGGCCGGGAGGCTCCCGAAAATTGGGTCTGCCTCCCAGCCCTCTGAAAAGGGGGGAAAGGAATTGCACTGTGGCAGTGCTGGCCACGCCCTCAACCAACACATTTCCTTCATAGCTCCGCCCCTGATTTAGATTTCAGTTTGAACCCCAACCAAAACTAATACCCCATTCACACGGGGTGACTGAGCCTATCTGCTGAGTGATACTGCTTAGCACAGGTCTCTCAGTACAAATCGCTTAGCACATAGCAATGCACCAGCGAACGTGCGCGGAGTGATCTTTCACGGCCTGTGTTCTCTGGTGAGAGAACACTAACGATGACTAGATTTATATAAATCTAGTCCGGCGATAGCGAAGCGTGGGACTGTGCTTCGCTGTTGCGGCTTGAGGACACATATGTGAACTGTCACAGTTTCAGCATGTTACTACTGTACTGTGAATTTTAGATATTTTATTTGGTTATTCTTTTTACTGGTAGTTTAATAAGGTTTATTATGTATAGGGTGATGTTGCATCTTTAATAACAATTAGCTGTTTTTCAGCTTTATCATATTTCCAGGAACAACTAAACTAGTTTCTGCAACATATAAACCTCTGATCCATTTGTCCTGAGAATCTCTGAATATCTGTTTAATAACGATTGTTGCTTTTGTAATCCTCTATGTAGCACAAGACACTCCTTTGCATTCTGTTGTTGATCAGCTGCCTCGCTCTGAAGTATTGTATAAACTCATATATTATGTATGTATGTTAATCTCCTGATTTATGTGTCATACTATTGAAACTGGTCTTTATGTTTGGCTTATAAAGAGATGAAGTGCAGCAGAGAAATCCTTGCAAGGTGTGATAATGTATTCTGATTCACAGTAATTATGGTTTAATAGGCAGGAGTTTCGATCGGTAAGACAAGAGAATTACACAACTATGCATGTTACGAGAGTGGCACTGGACTGTCTATCACTGCTGCATACATAGAAGCAGCAGCGATAGCACTAATATGGTAATGCATCGGGACAGATCACGGCCCCGGCTGTATTACTGATCCCGCTGTGTGCTATAATACAGTGTAGGAAATCTCCATCCTAGGACCAGAGCTGGCTAAGGGGGGTCAAATGGGACACCAGTTCCTGGCCCAGACCTTGTGAGTGGTGCCAAGGTTCAGAGACCGTAAGCATGGCTGTGGCAGTGGAGCACCTAGCAATGGTTTAAAAAGGTGCCGACCGGGGGTGTGGCCTGGCACGCAAGCGGTGAGGACGTGTATCTCTGGAGCTCCTGCAAAGCCCCAGAGTTTGTGCTTCCTAACCACCCCAATCCCCTCTACAATCTCACCCTACCTCCATCACAGCTCCCCCTATACGCCCGCCTGTCCCGGTCCACGGTTGCGGAGCCGGGCAGCACTTTTAAGAGCTGCCGCGGGTTGCGGCCTGGTCCGGGAACGGAAGCCGGGGCCTGGATTTTGGGGCCGGAGGCTGGACGGCGGTTCGGCGGGTAACGCCGCAAGTACAACCGCGAAGTGAAGATCTCCCCTGCTCTCCCCGCCGGGCTCGGACCTCCTGCCACTGCCACCTCCCTGTGACATAGACCGGTGAACGTGGCCGCGCCGAGGGCGTGCATCCCCTGCGGCGGCCATTGTCTCCCCCGGCTCCCGCCGCATCGGAGCTCTGCCCGTCCGGAACAAACCAGCACATCCAACGCGGTGAGTAAGTCGGGTGGAGGTGCTGTACTCGCCCGCCCGCATATCCCTCTCCACTGGCTGTGGCTGGACCCAGCCATTTACATCCCCCGCACGCGGCCGCCGCCATCTTTTCTGGCACCCTCCTAAGCCTGCAACCCACAGTGAAAACTGCCCTGGTGACCCCATAAACCCTCTGCTACAGCTGCCTCCATATATCAGAGGCTGGGTCCCAGAGCAGCACTTAAGACAACATCAGGTCCTGCTTACTTGCTGGCCCCCAGTCTCTGTTGCTGCACCTGGAGCCTGCTCCCTTTCCCTTTAGAACTTTAGCTTATAAGACCCCCTGGGGTTGGGGCCCGAATCAACCAGCAGACCCATCACCAAGGAAGTGGGGCAATTCCCCCTCTGGTTACTACAGCTGCTCGGGCACAGCTAAATCCCAGTCACTTGCAGCTCTGACGCATGGCAGACTCAGGAGTCTCTACATACAGCTCCTCCCTTACTAGTCCAAATGTGATAATTCAACCTACATGGCGGCCACTCAGTGACGACTCTAGCCTGACCCCACACATGTAGTACTGTTCCACTACATATAACCCCACGGTGCCTTCCTCCATTACACGCCTGCTTTATAGAAAGTGCCTGATCCCAATATGCCCCCAAAGAAGCCCAAAGACACGGCCCCAACCAAAATAACCATGCCAGTCAAGAAATCCTCCCAGACCCCTGCATCTCAAATAAGCCCCTCGAAGCAGGGGTCCAGCCCCCTGGGAGCGCATGCAGAGCTAAGTCCCCTTTCCGGGATGGCGGGGATAGATGCAGACTCAAATGAGCCTGTGACGGTGAAGTCTCTCTGCCAGGTTTTCTCTGCATTCCAAGCAGAGATAGCCAAGGACCTAAAGCTGGCCATCCGTGAGGTTAAAACCAAGCTGGTGGCGATTGGCGATAGAGCGGACCACCTAGAGAGGAAGATGGAGGAACTGGTCACTTCTCATAATGACCTTATATCGTCGTATGACCAGCAGCAACTCGAGATTACACAATTTAAAACCAAACTTGCTGACCTGGAGGACAGGTCTAGACGGAACAATATCAAGATCAGAGGCATCCCAGATTCAGTGTCAACTCTGAACTTGAGGACTTTGCCACCTCCCTGTTCCGCAGGCTCCTCCCCTCTACTGACCCCAAAGATCTCTTTATCGATCGTATCCACCGCCTACCAAGACCCAAAACTATCCCCGCTGACCTCCCCAAGGACACCCTCCTCCGGGTCCACTTCTTCACAGTTAAAGAACAACTCCTGAAGGCAGCCCGTGAGGCAAAGAATTCCGGCACACTAGGCGGCCTCCAGCTATTTCAGGACTTCTCCCCTGCCACCCTGGCTAGCAGAAGGGCGTTTGCCCCCTTCACCCTGGCACTACGCTCCCATGATATAAGGTACCGCTGGGGGTTCCCAGTGAAGCTGCTTATTCACCATGACAACACCACCTACAGCGTCTCTTCCCTAGAGGCAGGAATGAAACTGCTGCTAGACTGGGACATTTCGATCTCGGGATCCCAGGGGCAGAAGCGCCCGCAGCCCCTTCATCAGGAATGGACCGATGCCTGAACACCTATGTGTCGCCACAGACATCCTCACTTCTTGATTGACTGCCAAGGCCTCCCCGCCTTGCTCACCTCCCCAAAGCGGGTAGAGGTTCTAGCGATAAGTATCTGTTCTGTTATTAAATAGATGCTGCGGGGTTTTGGGCAAAGGAACTATGTTGACCGATGTTAAGGGATGTTTATAGTTAGTCTGCCAGAGGTTTCTGTTTACATGGGTTAAAGTTTTCCTATCTACCTAGGAACCTACATGTTTACTCTGGCAAGTTACACATAATAGTATGTTTTTTTTTCCTTATGTTTGTCTTCTCCCTCCTGGGCTCCACAGGTGGATTGTTAGTTCAAATTGTTATGTTTTATTTAAAATTGCCGTTACTAGAGGGGCGGCCTCCCCTTCTCTCTCTTCTATAGAGATACCAGGCCACCACCCCCACACTTCCTCACACTACTGCATGAAAACCCCGTTCCTTTCCCCTGCAGTAGTCATGCGGGTCCAAGTTGACGGACCCTTTTGTTTTGCCTTTCCCTTTACCTTCTTTTCTTCTCACCACCTGTCCCTCTCAGCATATGGCCACTGCAACCCAAAAATCCCTGGAGTCCAAACTAATAGAACTCGAAAATAAGAACAAAAAGTCCCCTTCCAACTCCCTAAATACAGAGCTGGCCTCAATACGTAGTCAACTACAAAAACTGCTCTTAGCACGCACCCAATCAGCCCTAAACAGGCTGAGACATAGATTCTACCTCGATAGTAACAGATCAGGCAGAATGCTGGCCCGAAAATTGCGGGCCCAACAAGCCAGAAATAGAATCAAACATATAATTTCCCCCAATAAAGAGAAAATTAGCAATCCTAAAGACATCGCAAATCAATTCGCTGACTACTATTCTAAACTTTATAACCTTTCCCTAGACTCCTCCATAGTCCACCCCACTAATGCCACCATTCGGGATTTCTTAGACAGTTTACACTTTCCCTCCCTTACCCAAGAGCAGCTAGACTCCCTAAACGCCCCTTGGTCACAGTTAGAAATCATGGCGGTCATTGGATCACTCCCCCGCAACAAAGCCCCGGGCCCCGACGGGTTCATAGCAGACTTTTACATCTCCTTTAGCGAACTGCTATCTCCCTACTTAAAGGACCTGTTCGATGAACTTTCCTCCACGGGACACGCTCCCCCGGAACTACTAGAAGCCCGAATAGTGACCATCCCGAAACCCGGTAAAAACCCTGCCGTGTGCCAAAACTACCGCCCGATAGCCTTACTGAATAGTGACATCAAAATTTTCGCCAAACTAATGGCATCCCGAATCAATCAGTTCCTGCCCTTGCTGGTGCACCCGGACAGACGGGGTTCGTCCCGAGGCAACAGGCCCCGGATAATACCAGGAGAGTGTTCAACTTAATTGACTCTCTATCCGAGGAGCAAGGTCTCCTTCTTCTATCTCTCGATGCTGAAAAAGCATTTGACCGACTGAACTGGCAATATATGAGAGAGGTCTTATCACGCTTCGGCTTCAAGGACCGGATTCTGTCGTCAATCATGTCGCTTTATAGCGCCCCGTCGGCCCGGGTGTTTAGCAATGGCTTCCTTTCTTCCCCATTTTTAATTTCCAATGGCACAAGACAGGGCTGCCCCCTCTCGCCCTTAATATTTGTCCTTTCCATAGAACCATTAGCTATGTCTATTCGAAATAACCCCAACATACCGGGTCTCCGGGTAGGCCCCATTAACCATAAACTTAGCCTCTTTGCGGACGATGTCCTGCTCTTCGTGACGGACCCCACCAATACCCTCCCGTTTATCCACACAACACTAGCCTCCTATAGCGCTGCCTCTTATTATAAGCTCAATACGTCCAAGACCGATGCCCTCCCGATCAACCTCTCAACCTCCCTCCCCTCATTGAAGGCCACATATCATTATAACTTGCAGGCAAACTCTATAAAATACCTGGGTATCCACATCCCCCTAACATGGTATCCGTTTTTGAGGTCAACCTATCCCCCCTCCTAACCTCCCTTGCATCTCTCTCCAGGTCTTGGCTAGCATTTGAGGTTTCCTGGATGGGACGGATGGCAGCATTTAAGATGTCGCTGCTCCCTAAGTTAATGTACCTATTTCGCACCATCCCCTATGCCTTCCCTAAAAAGTCCCTGCAACTGGCTACCTCCATTCTGACGAAGTATGTCTGGTCAACAAAACCTCCAGCTATGGCCCGTTCCAAAATGTCAATACCAAAAGCATTCGGTGGACTTGATCTACCTGACCTATTCCAATATCAAGCAGCCTGCCTCCTTGCCTCGTCTAAATACTATTTCGAAAGAGATGCACCCGTGGCGTGGGTGTGCGTTGAACAGGTCTTCTCCCCTCAAATCCCTCTCCCTGACCTACTTAAGATCCCAAAACACATAAGGCCTCTCCTAACTGGCCTTCTCCCTGCAACTGTTGCCACTCTCCATATGTGGGACCAATTACTTGCCACTCTCCGTGCCCCGACAGCCCTTATTACTACTCTACCCATCACCACAGTGGCAAAACTGATACCCAATCTCAACCTAAAACCGCTGGAAAAGTTGCGGGATCAACTCCTTAGGAGACGTGGTGGACGCCCACACAATCCTTCCCTTCGCCTCTCTACGAGAAGCATACTCCCTCCCCCCCCCCAGGAATATCACCACTACCTACAACTGGCCCATTGGTGGTGTGCCCACTTCTCCAACCACCCTGCTCCAGAACACATTACCAGGCAGCCCTCTCCCGACCCACCCTGACGACATCCAGGGGGGACATCTTCTTTTGGTATGGCACCCTGACAACTCCCCTTGAGTTCACTAAGACTTCTGCCCATAGAAAATGGGAGGCAGACCTAGGCACTCAGCTATCTGCCCCCCAGTGGCGTAAGATCTTTTTAACCTCCTACACAATGTCTCGCTGCCTCAACCACTCGGAGATGCACATCAAACTAATCAATCGACTTTACCTAACGCCAGATCGCCTCCACACCTTTTGGCCTACATGCTCTAGTATGTGCTGGCGGCAGTGTGGGAATGTGGGCAATATATATCGGTACTTATGTAGTATCTGGGCGTCCGATTTAGAAATCGGATCGCATCGCATCGCATCGCATCGCATGCGACCAAATCGTATGCGATGCGATGGTCAAGATTTTTCCATAGGATTCAATGTTAAAATGGTCTGAGTCCATTTTAACATAGAATTCAATGGGAAAAAGGGGTCCATTTCCTTTCCCCACTATCCAAGTGGGCATGGAGTTGGATATAAACCTGTAGCGAGCCACCGAGCCCGAAGCGTGGCGAGCGTAGCGAGCCCCGCGAGGGGACACAGAATACTTTTTAAGAAATATGCGTCCCCTCGCGGGGCTCGCTTCGCTCGGCACGGTTCGGGCTCGGTGGCTCGCTGCGCTCGCCACGCTATATAAAATCGACTCTATGCCCACTTGGATAGTGGGGAAATGAACAGGACCTTCTTAACATTGAATCCTATGCAAAATCGCATCGAATCGCATCGCATTGCATCTGATTGTATGCCTTAAGGTAAGGCATACAATCACAAAATCGGATGCCCAGATACTACATAAGTACCTATATATCATATCTTCTGGTCCTGCCCCAAGCTCAGGGAATACTGGGGAGAGGTCTTTAAGTTAATCTCCACAGTGCTTCAGATATCTCTTCTCCCTGACCCACTCATAGCCTTACTCCATATATACCCCCAGGATCTCCCAACAGGGAAAACATATGTCCTCGGACACATCTTGATTGCGGCACGAGCAAATTTAGCCCAACAATGGAAACAACCCTTCCCCCCTTCCCTCCTTCAGGTCATTTTAAAAACAAACCACCATTATTATATGGAGACTGGCTTTACCCCCTACTCGTCTAAATCCTCCTCACCCCACTCCAGATGGGCCCCTTGGAGTAGCTATATGACGGATGGAGCAGAGGCCGGACCTTCCACCTCCGGTCCCCCTGGGCAGACGCCACTGTTTAGTCTGAATGAACCCCCAGACCCAGACTCACCCACGCCCCAAGAACCTGACCAGTGACCATCCCCTTTTCCTAGGGGTGATAGCCAGAACTAGGCGGAGGTCAACATAAGTGCTACCCTAAGACACAAGTTTCCAGTTACCGAAGGCTGATAGCTGGTTCTATCACAATGCTTTATGTTATACTGTATGTAATATGTCTTATGTTCACTTCGCTCTGCGCAGCGACAGGTTCCCGCTTTGTTATATTTGATACTCTTGCCTTATTCACTGTATTTACTGTATTGTTCCTACTACTGAATGTAGTCCACTCCCCTCCCCCCTAAGTATCCCCTTTCTCTTTTGTACCCCTTATAAAACTTTGTGCTAATAAAAATGTATTGATGGGAAAAAAAAAAAAAGGCGCCGACCGGACACCTGCCTGTCTGCCACCCACTTACTGTCACGGTCATCGTCACCGCCGCCGGCAGGTGCATTACTCACCCTCTCAGCGGCAGCTTGACTTGCTCTAGATGGGTGGGGGGGGGGGGTCTGATGCCATGTTGGAGGTTGGCAGTAGGGTTACCACCTCATCCCTTTAATCCGGGACACATATTAATTACACAGGTTCTGTGGCAGTTTAAAACCAGGTGAAAGCCAGCCACAGAACCTGTGTAATTAATGTGTCCCGGATTAAAGGGATGAGTTGGTAACCCTAGTTGGCAGTCTCAGCAGGGGCCTGCAGGAGAATGTGATTTGGTTTCTGGTCGGCGGCGCCATCTTGGATATGGGCAAATGTACCATTGGCCAGTGTGCATTCCTTTCCTGTGCTACCTGACTCTCAGCCTATGGGAGGTGAGTGCTGGGTATTTAGTCTGGCGTCTCAGACCAGAGAGCTGTCAGTCCAAAGTGTTTTTCCATGTGTGCACTACCTTGACCAGGGCTGGGCAATTGCGGCCCTCCAGATGTTGAGGAACTACACATCCCAGCATGCCTTGCATCAGTTTCAGCATGGCCACATAGCAAAACTAATGCAAAGCATCCTGGAGGGCCGCAATTGCCCAGCCCTGACCTTGACCCTGCAGATTCCATGAGGCCTATGCTGGTTACTCTGCTCAACTTGCAGCTTTCATCAGAGGTTCTTCTTTGCTACATGCATACCTCACAACTGTCCCGCTAAACGCAGGAACGTCCCGATTTTTGGGGACGTTCCCGCGTCCCTCCCGCGGCCGGCAGTGTCCCGCTGCGGGGGGCAGTTGGGAGTCCGTCTATTCGCGGCCAAAAGCTAGGGCGTGGCCTAATTTGCATAAGCCGCACCCTCACTTGCATACGCTGCGCGAGTGTCCCTATTCTAGTATTCTTAAAGTTGGGAGGTATGTACATGTGCTGCAGATATCATCTCTATTTGGTGTTAACTCCATCGGCACGAGTGGACGATCCAGTGCTGCCTCCGTCCTTTTTGGCTCCTTCCCCTGCGGCTCATCCAAGTCATCAGGATTCAGCTAAGTCACAGCATTATTGTTCCTCCAAAGCTAAAGTGTTCAAAGACTGTTCTGTTCTTCTTAAAGTCACAGTACCGTCATTCTTTAAAAGTCGAAGCTAAAGCATTCAGGGGTAGATTTATTAAGCTCGGTGAAGTGATAAAGGGGGAAATTTACTAAAGGAAATTTGTAAAAAATAGGTGTATTTGTATCCAGACATACACTTATTTTTGACATTTACTATCCCGAAAATACGGCAAAAATCTCTGAGGGGCAGATTTGATAAAGTGTCTGGTTTTTATCACCGGCCAATCAGCTCCTAACTGTGAAGTTACAGGCTTGGTTTAAAAAAAATGACAGGTAGGAGCTGATTGGCCGGAGATAAAAAACAGACACTTTGGGGGAAATTTACTAAAGGAAATTTGTAAAAAATAGGTGTATTTGTATCCAGACATACACTTATTTTTGACATTTACTATCCCGAAAATACGGCAATTCGTATTCGTATTGATGTGCTATCAATACTAACACGAATTGCCGTATTTTTGGGATAGTAAATGTCAAAAATAAGTGTATTTCTGGATACAAATACACCTATTTTTTACAAATTTCCTTTAGTAAATTTCCCCCAAAGTGTCTGTTTTTTTTCTCCGGCCAATCAGCTCCTACCTGTCATTTTTTTTAAACCAAGCCTGTAACTTCACAGTTAGGAGCTGATTGGCCGGTGATAAAAACCAGACACTTTATCAAATCTGCCCCTCAGAGATTTTTCATTGTTCTTCTTAAAGTTACAGTATCATCATTTCTTCTAAGCCAGGGATGGGGAAACTTCGGCCCTACAGCTGTTGTTGAACTACACATCCCAGAATGCTTTGGTGAATTTTAACATTGAAGATAGCAAAACTGTAGCAGTGCATGCTGGGATGTGTAGTTCAGCAACAGCTGGAGGGCCATTTGTTCCCCATCCCTGTTCTAAGCCAAAGTTGAAGCACTCAGAGACTGACATTGTTTATCTTATAGTCGCTGTATCACAGTTCTTCTAGTCAAAGTATTACTGAGACTATTATTATAAAAGCCTTATTCAAATTATTCTATTTCAAGTAAAAGGAATCGTTGCTGTAGTTCTTGTACTATTTATTGTTATTCTCAGTCCTTAAGTCAAGGCTGATCATTATTTGCTCAAAGTCCTTGCCTAATACATTTCTAAGTTGGCTTGTATCTTTATGAATAAAAATTATATAAATCTGGCAAGCTTTAGCCCTAAGCTGTCTGTGCCCATTACTCCTGGTACACCACCGATTCCATCAAACACTACAGTTGTGACACTTCTACCCCTTTCAGACAGAAAAGTCTGAAAATCCCGGCAAATACACAGCATTTCAAATGCCGTGTCATTTTGCCGGGAGCAGCCTGACACCCTCTTCACACACACACACACACCCCTCTTCACACAGAAGAACAAAATTACAGGGTCGAACATTTCTTCCCGATAATTTGCTGAATAGCACGGGTATTTCTTCTGTGTGAAAAAGGGTCAACCCGGGTCATAAATCCTGTGTCCTCGACCCTGGCCAATCCAAGGGTCGGAGATACGGGATTTACGACACGGGTGTGCCATTTCACACAGAAAAAGGACCCGTGTTATTCACAAAATTAACGGGTGGAACTGCTTCACCCGGCAATTGAAAGGGGTATTACTTACTTAATCAGACCCACGTTCCTCGTACTACTGATTACGCGATCATCACACAATGCTGAGGACTACCACCTACACTTCCCGGTTCTGTCCCTGCACTGGCGGTGGTCTATCCACCTGGGAGGAGCTGGACTAGAGACTGAATAGCGGCCCCAACAATACCAGTGTGGTGAATGCATTGGAAAGTGATCATGTGGAAGTGCTGTCACTTATTCAATTGAGGAGCTGGAGACAGCGCAGCCGGGTGCACTGCTCATTACAGTGGCCGGGGCTAGTTTCACATCACCAGGCTGTATAAGCTTGCCTCCAGCTGGGCATCACACATTGGCCTTACCACTCTTCCTAAAAGGCTGCAATGCTGTGTGACCGCCAGTGGCGTAACTATATATTTTGCGCCCCCCCGCCAAATTTTTTCGGCGCCCCCCCCCATACTCATACCTGACGGTAATAAAAGGTAAAGCAGCGCTGTAAATTACAATGAAAAATTTATTGTACACGATAATAAAAACATAGATTATACATTAAAAAATGAACCATTGGCATGTGCAGATTTTAAATAATGATGTATTGGTGGACCCAATATTTATAATCACCAATTTGGAGGTAGAATTTAACCCGCTCTGATCCTTGGAGAGAACTGGAAAGTCCTTATTTGCCACTTGGTGGTATCCTGAAGATATTATCATGGACTACAACTGATGGCATCGATGGAATTAGCCTATCAGGAGTCCCACTACTGCGAGTGGTCAGGTGTCCGACTGTATTTTGTGTGGCTGGAGACTTTCAAGGTGGTAAATATCCGATCAGGTGATTCAGCAGGTAGGGCAGTCCCTTAGAAACAAAGTGTTAGAGTCCTCAGGTGATTGGGGTCCAAAAATAGGGTGGTCACCAACGCGTTTCGCAGTGCCTACTGACTGCTTTGTCAAGGTGTCCATTGTGGTCTGTGGGTGCCATTTTTATACCTGGCTTCCCTAGGGTTCATTTGCATACCAAATTGGTTCAATGTTATACAAAGTATAAAAAACATAAAATAAACCTACTCGGAGACAGTAAGAGTAATTACTTATATAGAATATATAATTCATAATACAATTCGATGTTTATAACAGTGAAAAAAACAAAAATAAAATATAATGACAATAATAATACTTCCGGGTCAATGCCTTTCTCTGGGCAAATTTACATCACTTCCGGGTCAGGCTTTCTATAATATCAATAATTGTATATGCCCAGTGTATTAAATCACTTATAAAGCACTCGTTTGAGAGAATAATTAGGGGCAGTGTTACCGCTTATAATGATTTATCCCGATCGCACATAGAATGTGTGTTACGGGGATATTGTTTACTTCTTACCGGAAATGGTGATGTGGTTAAGCATCCTTGTAGTCATGGATGCAAGGGGTTGATCCGGAGGTGATGTCGCGCTCGTAGCTCAGCGGCGCGTACGTCACATCCGGCACATACTGTGTTATAGCAGAGATGCTCCGGCAGCAAGTACCGGAAGTGTTACTCCGTTATCTGGGAAAATTGTCTACATCATTTCCTGCGGGTGACACGCATGTTAGGTGATCACATCCTGGTATTTGAACCGCAGATAGAGCTTTATTATCCGCGTTAATTCCTGCGTTTGACACGCAGATGGGGCATCAACATCCTGGTGTTTGGAACGCAAATACCTTTATAAAACGACCCATTATTCAAGCTGACAGATAGCTTTATAAAAACAACCGATTATTCAAACTGAAGTATATTAAATGCAGTTATACTGCCATTTAGTGTTCAATTTGTTATGTTCTTCTTTTTGTTACACAGTTAATATAAACAATATTATATATACACCATATACTATATATATTTTCTACATAGGGAGAAGGAAGGGGATAGATTTCGTTACTTATTCTTATTTCATTGGGATATTACCAGAAAAAAACATAATAAACTACAGATTCATATGAAGTATATAATTTACACATTCTTTACTCATTCATTGACCTCAGTATATTTTTATTATTTTCAACAATGTTTAATTGCATAATATTATGAAAATAAAAATATAAATAAATATATATAGAAATATAAAAAATAATAATAATAAAGGATAATAATAAAAAATCCATATGATAAGGATGGGGAGGGGGGGAAGGGTGTGGGTACAATGGAAAGGAGGGGGAGCCATGTAGATGAAGATAGCGAACTATTATTTCTAGAGTATTGGATGATATTTTTCATAGAACGACATTTAACTCCAATGAGTCATTCAGTCCTTTCGGATAGAGGGAATTGAATTTAAATATCCAGTATATCTCTTGGTTGCATAGTAGCTTAAATCTATTCCCACCCCGTTTTGTTCTATACCTACAATACTTAAATCTTTAGGATCACTCCTATGGCAATCGGCAAAATGGCGAGACACACTGTGTAATAAGTTCTTATTTATAATATTTCTACGATGCTCGAGGAATCGTACCCTCATGGGTCTGGTGGTTCTACCCACATAGTGCAATCCGCAGGTGCAGGTCAATAAGTAAATGACATAGTCACTATTGCAATTAATAAAGTTTTTTAGGTACTCTTTACCTAGAACGGCGCCCGCGATCAGAATCGCGGGCGTCAGGGGTAAAAAATCGCGGGCATCGCGGGCATCGCGGGTAAATCGCGGGTACATCAAAATCGTGTACCCGCGATGACCGCGATTTTCCCATAGGGAACAATGTTAAAAAGCCTAATTGACCGCGATTTTAATGTAAAATGCCTCAATGCCCGCGATTTTCCCATAGGAATCAATGTTAAATGGGCTACAGAGCCCAAATAGACCCAATTAACCCTTAAATGTCACCCCAATTTTTTTACGCCACCCCACGATCCACGCCAACCCGAAGCGTGGCGAGCGCAGCGAGCCCGCGAGGGGCGGCGGTACGCGTCCTCCGACCTTTTCATGCCCTACTATCCACGTCGGCGTGGAGTTGAGAATAGAATAGTGTGGCGAGCGCAGCGAGCCACCGAGCCCGAAGCGTGGCGAGCGCAGCGAGCCCCGCGAGGGGACGCGGATACCTTCACAGGTAAACGCGTCCCTTCGCGGGCTTCACAGGTGTCGGCGTCGCCACGGACACCTGTGAAGTCCGCGAGGGGACGCGTATAACTGTGAAGGTATCCGCGTCCCCTCGCGGGGCTCGCTGCGCTCGCCACGCTTCGGGCTCAGTGGCTCGCTGCGCTCGCCACACTATTCTATTCTCAACTCCACGCCGACGTGGATAGTAGGGCATGAAAAGGTCGGAGGACGCATACCGCCGCCCCTCGCGGGCTCGCTGCGCTCGCCACGCTTCGGGTTGCCGTGGATCGTGGGGTGGCGTCAAAAAATTGGGGTGACATTTAAGGGTTAATTGAGCCTATTTGGGCTCTGTAGCCCATTTAACATTGATTCCTATGGTAAAATCGCGGGCATTGAGGCATTGAATGCAAAATCGCGGTCAATCTGGCTTTTTAACATTGTTCCCTATGGGAAAATCGCGGTGATCGCGGGCATCGCGTCGCGGCCGTTTATGTACTGCCCGCGATCCCGCGATCACCCCGATGGGCGCCATTCTAGGTAAAGAGTACCGTTTTTTATAGTATAAGGATTTTTTTCTCCCTCTATTGAGATCAGTTTCGTTTTATTTTGGATATATCCACAAGTAATGCACGAATTCCTCCCACATTTATAGCAACCTTGGATTTTATTTGGCAGCCACATATCTGGGACAGTTGGTGTTGCTGTTATTTCTTTATTATTATGTTTAAGTTCTTTTAACTCACTGGGGGCTAACATGGTTTTTAATGTTTTATTTCTTTTGAAGATAAATGATGGCTTTGGGGGTAGGATTCCTCGTAATGTCTGGTCTTGTTTTAGAATATCGTAATTTTTTTGGACAATACCTTTTATTTCCTTATATTGCATGTTGAAGGTAGAAATAAAGGAAATCCCCCTATCTATTGGGGTTATGGTGGTTCTCTTTTTGGGTACTAGTAGGCTGTCTCTGTCGTGTTTTTTAACCTCTTCGATTGCATTTTTTACTACATATTCGGGATAACCTCTTGCTGTAAATGAGTTGGCTAATTCAGTGGCCTGTTGCTCAAATATTTTTACGTCTGAGCAATTCCGTCTAAGGCGGAGCATCTGCCCCTTAGGTATGTTCTTCTTCCAGGAGGGGTGGTGAGCACTCTGATAGTGCAAATAGGAGTTTGTGTTTACTGTTTTTTTATAATTAGAAGTGTGAATCTTATCTTCTCTGATTTCCAAACTTATATCGAGGAAGTCCATTTTTTTGGAGTGAAAGGAGTGCGTGAAATTAAGATTAAATGAATTGGAATTAAGGTGTGTGACAAACGTGAGTGCAGAGGATAGATCCCCATCCCAAATAATAAAAAGATCATCTATGTAGCGGCCATAGAGGACCAGGTTCGCCTCCCAGCCACCCCCCCACACGAGGAGGTCTTCCACCTCCCCCATGTAGAGGTTGGCATAGCTGGGCGCAAACCTGGTCCCCATGGCCGTCCCCATAGTCTGAAGGTAGTGAGTGTTAAGGAAGGTAAAATAATTGTGATTGAGGATGAACGTAATAGAATCAAGAAGAAATTGAATATGTTCCACACTGAGGTCCCCATCTTGGTAGAGTCTTTTTTCTACCGCTTTGACTCCCAGTTGGTGGGGAATGTTTGAATAGAGACTCTGTACATCAAGAGTCATGAAAGCGTACGAGTCTTTCCACTTGACTTGATTAATCAAGTTCAAAAAGTGGGTCGTGTCTTTGATGTGGGACCTCAGTGTGGACACCCGTGGTTGTAAGTACGTGTCTACATAGTGAGAAAGATTAGAAGTGAGGGACCCTACACCTGAAATAATAGGACGACCAGGAGGTGCAGTGAGGGATTTGTGTATCTTGGGGA
The DNA here is from genome assembly GCF_055691185.1 of Crinia signifera. Lineage (NCBI taxonomy): Eukaryota > Metazoa > Chordata > Amphibia > Anura > Myobatrachidae > Crinia > Crinia signifera. The sequence continues at coordinate 236,416,127 of NC_139222.1, read as the reverse complement.
GGTGATAATAGACTGGGGTGATTGGGTGATCAGATAAGAGGAAGCGAAATTCATCTTTTGTGATGACTTTCGCTTCGAGTGCTGAATCCAGTAAAAACTTAAGAGATTTGATAAATTTAGGGGTCGGATCTGAGGGTAATTTTTCATATGTCCCCTCATCCTCCAGTTGTCTTAAAGCTTCACAAATATAATCCTCTCTATTTTGAATTATTATCCCCCCCCCCCTTGTCCGCCTGCTTTATTGTGATAGAGGTGTCTTTTATCAAATTATTAAGGGTATTTTTCTCACTTCTTGTGAGGTTATCATTCAATGTCTTATTTTTTGAGTTTTGTGAAGAACACAAATTTTTAAAATCTTCAAGGGTCAGTCTATAGAAACTTTCTATAAATGTCCCCTTGGACTTTATTGGGAAAAAATCGGATTTTTTATGAATTGAGCTTTTATCTATATTAAATAATTTCTTCTCAATAGAGGTGTCCTGGGAGTCGTTTTCATCTAGGAGCATCATTAAAGAATTTAGGGCTTCATCGTCTTTACTATCAAGAAGAATAGGTATTGAAGGCTCATTAATTCTATCCAGTTTTTTATTTGCGAAATATTTCTGCCTACATAAGGTTCGTACGAACCTATTCAGTTCGACGAACAAATTGAATATATTTGCCGGGGTGGAGGGCGAAAATTTCAAGCCCTTGTTGAGTAATCTAGTCTCTTCTGTAGATAACAATTTAGAAGATAAATTGAAGACAACTTTTGGTTCGTCCTCAGTCATTCTAGTTGTAAGTCGTTTTAATTGGATTTTCTTGCCCCCCCTTCTCCCTCTATGCTTGAAAACCTTCTCCTTTTCGGGGTACCTTCCCTTAGCTCCTTCTCTAGTCTGTAGTTTCTTTTCTGGCGGACCTCTAAAAAATCTTCTTGGTCCCTTCTAGTTTCATTATTATTTCCTCTTGTATTGGGGTCTTTTGGTCTAGCTCCCTGTGTTCTATATGAATTTTTTCTGTATGGACGGTCTCTGTTATAAGGACGGTCTCTACTGGGATAATCTTTTGTAAAATCGGGCCTTGGACTAGAGTCATATACTCTTATATTTCTCACTTTTTCTGATTGTTTTTGATGCAGAGAATCTCCATTAGAGGTTCTCTGTCTATGTTTGTCTCTAAAGGCTCTAATATTACCTGAATTGTAATCATCTAGGTCCCGTTGGAACTTCTTGCATTTATTATCGATAATGTTTTGTTCAAATTTGGTTATTTTTTCTGTTGTTAATATGTCCCTCTCTTTGTATTCTTTTGTGTTACTAAAAGATTCAAGTTTGTTTTTTAGGGTCTCTATTTGTGCTTCGAATGATTTAGTTTTTTGTATTCTAAATTCAATAACCAGCTCCAGTAGCATGAACGAACACTTATCAAGTACAGTATCCCACTTTTCTTGATAATTACTGTCATCATTAAAAATTGATGGCTTAAACAGCCTTAGACCTCTAGGGATCATTTTTTTGTCTAAATACTTCTGGAGGTTTGTGGCATCCAACCAATTTTTTGTTTCGGATTTCAGCAAATCCTCCAGAAGGTTAAAATCATCTTTAAGGTTATCAGCATTCCTTGTTATACATTCTGTGGGTTTATCCCACTTAGAAAAATAAGTCTGTCTCCGAGTAAGTCTATCATTGTAATTGAGAAAACAACTCATGGTGGCTGCTCCGTTAGACTGTAGAAAAACTGAACAACAAAGCCAACCTAGGTTGGTATGGAGCGCCTACCAAGAGTGATTTAATCAACACAGCAGCTGCTTAAGGGAGTAGTCAGCTCCCAATTATACAAGAAAAAAACAACAATAAAAGGTAAAGCAGCGCTGTAAATTACAATGAAAAATTTATTGTACACGATAATAAAAACATAGATTATACATTAAAAAATGAACCATTGGCATGTGCAGATTTTAAATAATGATGTATTGGTGGACCCAATATTTATAATCACCAATTTGGAGGTAGAATTTAACCCGCTCTGATCCTTGGAGAGAACTGGAAAGTCCTTATTTGCCACTTGGTGGTATCCTGAAGATATTATCATGGACTACAACTGATGGCATCGATGGAATTAGCCTATCAGGAGTCCCACTACTGTGAGTGGTCAGGTGTCCGACTGTATTTTGTGTGGCTGGAGACTTTCAAGGTGGTAAATATCCGATCAGGTGATTCAGCAGGTATGGCAGTCCCTTAGAAACAAAGTGTTAGAGTCCTCAGGTGATTGGGGTCCAAAAATAGGGTGGTCACCAACTCGTTTCGCAGTGCCTACTGACTGCTTTGTCAAGGTGTCCATTGTGGTCTGTGGGTGCCATTTTTATACCTGGCTTCCCTAGGGTTCATTTGCATACCAAATTGGTTCAATATTATACAGAGTATAAAAAACATAAAATAAACCTACTCGGAGACAGTAAGAGTAATTACTTATATAGAATATATAATTCATAATACAATTCGATGTTTATAACAGTGAAAAAAACAAAAATAAAATATAATGACAATAATAATACTTCCGGGTCAATGCCTTTCTCTGGGCAAATTTACATCACTTCCGGGTCAGGCTTTCTATAATATCAATAATTGTATATGCCCAGTGTATTTAATCACTTATAAAGCACTCGTTTAAGAGAATAATTAGGGGCAGTGGTACCGCTTATAATGATTTATCCCGATCGCACATAGAATGTGTGTTACGGGGATATTGTTTACTTCTTACCGGAAATGGTGATGTGGTTAAGCATCCTTGTAGTCATGGATGCAAGGGGTTGATCCGGAGGTGACGTCGCGCTCGTAGCTCAGCGGCGCGTACGTCACATCCGGCACATACTGTGTTATAGCAGAGACGCTCCGGCAGCAAGTACCGGAAGTGTTACTCCGTTATCTGGGAAAATTGTCTACATCATTTCCTGCGGGTGACACGCATGTTAGGTGATCACATCCTGGTATTTGAACCGCAGATAGAGCTTTATTATCCGCGTTAATTCCTGCGTTTGACACGCAGATGGGGCATCAACATCCTGGTGTTTGGAACGCAAATACCTTTATAAAACGACCCAATATTCAAGCTGACAGATAGCTTTATAAAAACAACCGATTATTCAAACTGAAGTATATTAAATGCAGTTATACTGCCATTTAGTGTTCAATTTGTTATGTTCTTCTTTTTGTTACACAGTTAATATAAACAATATTATATATACACCATATACTATATATATTTTCTACATAGGGAGAAGGAAGGGGATAGATTTCGTTACTTATTCTTATTTCATTGGGATATTACCAGAAAAAAACATAATAAACTACAGATTCATATGAAGTATATAATTTACACATTCTTTACTCATTCATTGACCTCAGTATATTTTTATTATTTTCAACAATGTTTAATTGCATAATATTATGAAAATAAAAATATAAATAAATATATATAGAAATATAAAAAATAATAATAATAATAATAATAAAGGATAATAATAAAAAATCCATATGATAAGGATGGGGAGGGGGGAAAGGGTGTGGGTACAATGGAAAGGAGGGGGAGCCATGTAGATGAAGATAGCGAACTATTATTTCTAGAGTATTGGATGATATTTTTCATAGAACGACATTTAACTCCAATGAGTCATTCAGTCCTTTCGGATAGAGGGAATTGAATTTAAATATCCAGTATATCTCTTGGTTGCATAGTAGCTTAAATCTATTCCCACCCCGTTTTGAAATTTCAATTTGTTCTATACCTACAATACTTAAATCTTTAGGATCACTCCTATGGCAATCGGCAAAATGGCGAGACACACTGTGTAATAAGTTCTTATTTATAATATTTCTACGATGCTCGAGGAATCGTACCCTCATGGGTCTGGTGGTTCTACCCACATAGTGCAATCCGCAGGTGCAGGTCAATAAGTAAATGACATAGTCACTATTGCAATTAATAAAGTTTTTTATAGTATAAGGATTTTTTTCTCCCTCTATTGAGATCAGTTTCGTTTTATTTTGGATATATCCACAAGTAATGCACGAATTCCTCCCACATTTATAGCAACCTTGGATTTTATTTGGCAGCCACATATCTGGGACAGTTGGTGTTGCTGTTATTTCTTTATTATTATGTTTAAGTTCTTTTAACTCACTGGGGGCTAACATGGTTTTTAATGTTTTATTTCTTTTGAAGATAAATGATGGCTTTAGGGGTAGGATTCCTCGTAATGTCTGGTCTTGTTTTAGAATATCGTAATTTTTTTGGACAATACCTTTTATTTCCTTATATTGCATGTTGAAGGTAGAAATAAAAGAAATCCCCCTATCTATTGGGGTTATGGTGGTTCTCCTTTTGGGTACTAGTAGGCTGTCTCTGTCGTGTTTTTTAACCTCTTCGATTGCATTTTTTACTACATATTCGGGATAACCTCTTGCTGTAAATGAGTTGGCTAATTCAGTGGCCTGTTGCTCAAATATTTTTACGTCTGAGCAATTCCGTCTAAGGCGGAGCATCTGCCCCTTAGGTATGTTCTTCTTCCAGGAGGGGTGGTGAGCACTCTGATAGTGCAAATAGGAGTTTGTGTTTACTGTTTTTTTATAATTAGAAGTGTGAATCTTATCTTCTCTGATTTCCAAACTTATATCGAGGAAGTCCATTTTTTTGGAGTGAAAGGAGTGCGTGAAATTAAGATTAAATGAATTGGAATTAAGGTGTGTGACAAACGTGAGTGCAGAGGATAGATCCCCATCCCAAATAATAAAAAGATCATCTATGTAGCGGCCATAGAGGACCAGGTTCGCCTCCCAGCCACCCCCCCACACGAGGAGGTCTTCCACCTCCCCCATGTAGAGGTTGGCATAGCTGGGCGCAAACCTGGTCCCCATGGCCGTCCCCATAGTCTGAAGGTAGTGAGTGTTAAGGAAGGTAAAATAATTGTGATTGAGGATGAACGTAATAGAATCAAAAAGAAATTGAATATGTTCCACACTGAGGTCCCCATCTTGGTAGAGTCTTTTTTCTACCGCTTTGACTCCCAGTTGGTGGGGAATGTTTGAATAGAGACTCTGTACATCAAGAGTCATGAAAGCGTACGAGTCTTTCCACTTGACTTGATTAATCAAGTTCAAAAAGTGGGTCGTGTCTTTGATGTGGGACCTCAGTGTGGACACCCGTGGTTGTAAGTACGTGTCTACATAGTGAGAAAGATTAGAAGTGAGGGACCCTGCACCTGAAATAATAGGACGACCAGGAGGTGCAGTGAGGGATTTGTGTATCTTGGGGAGGTGATAATAGACTGGGGTGATTGGGTGATCAGATAAGAGGAAGCGAAATTCATCTTTTGTGATGACTTTCGCTTCGAGTGCTGAATCCAGTAAAAACTTAAGAGATTTGATAAATTTAGGGGTCGGATCTGAGGGTAATTTTTCATATGTCCCCTCATCCTCCAGTTGTCTTAAAGCTTCACAAATATAATCCTCTCTATTTTGAATTATTATCCCCCCCCCTTGTCCGCCTGCTTTATTGTGATAGAGGTGTCTTTTATCAAATTATTAAGGGTATTTTTCTCACTTCTTGTGAGGTTATCATTCAATGTCTTATTTTTTGAGTTTTGTGAAGAACACAAATTTTTTAAATCTTCAAGGGTCAGTCTATAGAAACTTTCTATAAATGTCCCCTTGGACTTTATTGGGAAAAAATCGGATTTTTTATGAATTGAGCTTTTATCTATATTAAATAATTTCTTCTCAATAGAGGTGTCCTGGGAGTCGTTTTCATCTAGGAGCATCATTAAAGAATTTAGGGCTTCATCGTCTTTACTATCAAGAAAAATAGGTATTGAAGGCTCATTAATTCTATCCAGTTTTTTATTTGCGAAATATTTCTGCCTACATAAGGTTCGTACGAACCTATTCAGTTCGACGAACAAATTGAATATATTTGCCGGGGTGGAGGGGGCGAAAATTTCAAGCCCTTGTTGAGTAATCTAGTCTCTTCTGTAGATAACAATTTAGAAGATAAATTGAAGACAACTTTTGGTTCGTCCTCAGTCATTCTAGTTTTAAGTCATTTTAATTGGATTTTCTTGCCCCCCCTTCTCCCTCTATGCTTGAAAACCTTCTCCTTTTCGGGGTACCTTCCCTTAGCTCCTTCTCTAGTCTGTAGTTTCTTTTCTGGCGGACCTCTAAAAAATCTTCTTGGTCCCTTCTAGTTTCATTATTATTTCCTCTTGTATTGGGGTCTTTTGGTCTAGCTCCCTGTGTTCTATATGAATTTTTTCTGTATGGACGGTCTCTGTTATAAGGACAGTCTCTACTGGGATAATCTTTTGTAAAATCGGGCCTTGGACTAGAGTCATATACTCTTATATTTCTCACTTTTTCTGATTGTTTTTGATGCAGAGAATCTCCATTAGAGGTTCTCTGTCTATGTTTGTCTCTAAAGGCTCTAATATTACCTGAATTGTAATCATCTAGGTCCCGTTGGAACTTCTTGCATTTATTATCGATAATGTTTTGTTCAAATTTGGTTATTTTTTCTGTTGTTAATATGTCCCTCTCTTTGTATTCTTTTGTGTTACTAAAAGATTCAAGTTTGTTTTTTAGGGTCTCTATTTGTGCTTCGAATGATTTAGTTTTTTGTATTCTAAATTCAATAACCAGCTCCAGTAGCATGAACGAACACTTATCAAGTACAGTATCCCACTTTTCTTGATAATTACTGTCATCATTAAAAATTGATGGCTTAAACAGCCTTAGACCTCTAGGGATCATTTTTTTGTCTAAATACTTCTGGAGGTTTGTGGCATCCAACCAATTTTTTGTTTCGGATTTCAGCAAATCCTCCAGAAGGTTAAAATCATCTTTAAGGTTATCAGCATTCCTTGTTATACATTCTGTGGGTTTATCCCACTTAGAAAAATAAGTCTGTCTCCGAGTAAGTCTATCATTGTAATTGAGAAAACAACTCATGGTGGCTGCTCCGTTAGACTGTAGAAAAACTGAACAACAAAGCCAACCTAGGTTGGTATAGAGCGCCTACCAAGAGTGATTTAATCAACACAGCAGCTGCTTAAGGGAGTAGTCAGCTCCCAATTATACAAGAAAAAACAACAATAAAAGGTAAAGCAGCGCTGTAAATTACAATGAAAAATTTATTGTACACGATAATAAAAACATAGATTATACATTAAAAAATGAACCATTGGCATGTGCAGATTTTAAATAATGATGTATTGGTGGACCCAATATTTATAATCACCAATTTGGAGGTAGAATTTAACCCGCTCTGATCCTTGGAGAGAACTGGAAAGTCCTTATTTGCCACTTGGTGGTATCCTGAAGATATTATCATGGACTACAACTGATGGCATCGATGGAATTAGCCTATCAGGAGTCCCACTACTGCGAGTGGTCAGGTGTCCGACTGTATTTTGTGTGGCTGGAGACTTTCAAGGTGGTAAATATCCGATCAGGTGATTCAGCAGGTAGGGCAGTCCCTTAGAAACAAAGTGTTAGAGTCCTCAGGTGATTGGGGTCCAAAAATAGGGTGGTCACCAACGCGTTTCGCAGTGCCTACTGACTGCTTTGTCAAGGTGTCCATTGTGGTCTGTGGGTGCCATTTTTATACCTGGCTTCCCTAGGGTTCATTTGCATACCAAATTGGTTCAATATTATACAGAGTATAAAAAACATAAAATAAACCTACTCGGAGACAGTAAGAGTAATTACTTATATAGAATATATAATTCATAATACAATTCGATGTTTATAACAGTGAAAAAAACTAAAATAAAATATAATGACAATAATAATACTTCCGGGTCAATGCCTTTCTCTGGGCAAATTTACATCACTTCCGGGTCAGGCTTTCTATAATATCAATAATTGTATATGCCCAGTGTATTTAATCACTTATAAAGCACTCGTTTAAGAGAATAATTAGGGGCAGTGTTACCGCTTATAATGATTTATCCCGATCGCACATAGAATGTGTGTTACGGGGATATTGTTTACTTCTTACCGGAAATGGTGATGTGGTTAAGCATCCTTGTAGTCATGGATGCAAGGGGTTGATCCGGAGGTGACGTCGCGCTCGTAGCTCAGCGGCGCGTACGTCACATCCGGCACATACTGTGTTATAGCAGAGACGCTCCGGCAGCAAGTCTCGCCATTTTGTCTCGCCATTTTGCCGATTGCCATAGGAGTGATCCTAAAGATTTAAGTGTTGTAGGTATAGAACAAATTGAAATTTCAAAACGGGGTGGGAATAGATTTAAGCTACTATGCAACCAAGAGATATACTGGATATTTAAATTCAATTCCCTCTATCCGAAAGGACTGAATGACTCATTGGAGTTAAATGTCGTTCTATGAAAAATATCATCCAATACTCTAGAAATAATAGTTCGCTATCTTCATCTACATGGCTCCCCCTCCTTTCCATTGTACCCACACCCTTCCCCCCCTCCCCATCCTTATCATATGGATTTTTTATTATTATCCTTTATTATTATTATTATTATTTTTTATATTTCTATATATATTTATTTATATTTTTATTTTCATAATATTATGCAATTAAACATTGTTGAAAATAATAAAAATATACTGAGGTCAATGAATGAGTAAAGAATGTGTAAATGATATACTTCATATGAAACTGTAGTTTATTATGTTTTTTCTGGTAATATCCCAATGAAATAAGAATAAGTAACGAAATCTATCCCCTTCCTTCTCCCTATGTAGAAAATATATATAGTATATGGTGTATATATAATATTGTTTATATTAACTGTGTAACAAAAAGAAGAACATAACAAATTGAACACTAAATGGCAGTATAACTGCATTTAATATACTTCAGTTTGAATAATCGGTTGTTTTTATAAAGCTATCTGTCAGCTTGAATAATGGGTCGTTTTATAAAGGTATTTGCGTTCCAAACACCAGGATGTTGATGCCCCATCTGCGTGTCAAACGCAGGAATTAACGCGGATAATAAAGCTCTATCTGCGGTTCAAATACCAGGAAGTGATCACCTAACATGCGTGTCACCCGCAGGAAATGATGTAGACAATTTTCCCAGATAACGGAGTAACACTTCCGGTACTTGCTGCCGGAGCGTCTCTGCTATAACACAGTATGTGCCGGATGTGACGTACGCGCCGCTGAGCTACGAGCGCGACGTCACCTCCGGATCAACCCCTTGCATCCATGACTACAAGGATGCTTAACCACATCACCATTTCCGGTAAGAAGTAAACAATATCCCCGTAACACACATTCTATGTGCGATCGGGATAAATCATTATAAGCGGTACCACTGCCCCTAATTATTCTCTTAAACGAGTGCTTTATAAGTGATTAAATACACTGGGCATATACAATTATTGATATTATAGAAAGCCTGACCCGGAAGTGATGTAAATTTGCCCAGAGAAAGGCATTGACCCGGAAGTATTATTATTGTCATTATATTTTATTTTTGTTTTTTTCACTGTTATAAACATCGAATTGTATTATGAATTATATATTCTATATAAGTAATTACTCTTACTGTCTCCGAGTAGGTTTATTTTATGTTTTTTATACTCTGTATAATATTGAACCAATTTGGTATGCAAATGAACCCTAGGGAAGCCAGGTATAAAAATGGCACCCACAGACCACAATGGACACCTTGACAAAGCAGTCAGTAGGCACTGCGAAACGCGTTGGTGACCACCCTATTTTTGGACCCCAATCACCTGAGGACTCTAACACTTTGTTTCTAAGGGACTGCCCTACCTGCTGAATCACCTGATCGGATATTTACCACCTTGAAAGTCTCCAGCCACACAAAATACAGTCGGACACCTGACCACTCGCAGTAGTGGGACTCCTGATAGGCTAATTCCATCGATGCCATCAGTTGTAGTCCATGATAATATCTTCAGGATACCACCAAGTGGCAAATAAGGACTTTCCAGTTCTCTCCAAGGATCAGAGCGGGTTAAATTCTACCTCCAAATTGGTGATTATAAATATTGGGTCCACCAATACATCATTATTTAAAATCTGCACATGCCAATGGTTCATTTTTTAATGTATAATCTATGTTTTTATTATCGTGTACAATAAATTTTTCATTGTAATTTACAGCGCTGCTTTACCTTTTATTGTTGTTTTTTCTTGTATAATTGGGAGCTGACTACTCCCTTAAGCAGCTGCTGTGTTGATTAAATCACTCTTGGTAGGCGCTCCATACCAACCTAGGTTGGCTTTGTTGTTCATACCTGACGGTCACTGTCCCGTCCAATCTCCCTCAGTCACCGCTGCACTGCTGCCCGGCCGCATCTGCGTCACTGTCCCGTCACTCGCTCCCGGCGCCGGCTCCTGCTGATAATGAAAAGTGACTCTTAGAAAATGGCTGCCAAAACTGTCTGCAATACGGGGGCAGCCATTTTCTAAGTGTCACTTTTCATTATCAGCAGGAGCCGGCGCCGGGAGCGAGTGACGGGACAGTGACCGCAGATGCGGCCGGGCGCCCATAGTTACTCTGCGCCTCCCCGCCATGGCGGGGGCTGCGGAGGCTTAGTTACGCCACTGGTGACCGCAGTTTTAGACTGTGCAATGTGCAGAACTAGTTGTGAGGATTGGAGTCACGTACAGTCCACCAGTGGTCGCAGGACATGTCCACACTTATACACAGGGCTATTTTTCAGTAGGCTCCAGCAGGAACTAGGGCCCTTATTCTAGTTCACTCTTTCTGACTAAATCCTTCTTAGATGGACAAAACCATGTGCACTGCAGGGGGAGGGGGAGGGAGATGTTCAGGCGTTCACATGTCAGCAAGTGAACAACTTGAGGGAAGAATCTTTTTAGGCTTCTGGTTGAAATGGCTCTGTAGCATCTGCCTGATGGCAGCAGGTTAAGCAAGCCAGGGCCAGGATGTAGTTGGTCCATGACTATCTTCGTTGCCCACTTTTTTGCTCTGGACAGGCACAGGTCCTGGACAGAGTGAAGGTCTGCCATGATGATCTTCTCTGCAGTTCTGACTACCTTTTGGAGTCTGCATTTGTCTCTCAGTGTCGAAGCCTTACCAGACCAGTATTGAGCACAGTACAGACTCCACAACCGCGGAGTAGAAGAGGAGCAGAAGCTTCTGTGGTATGTAAAACTTCCTCAGTTGCCTAAGGAAGAATAGCCTCTGCTGCACTTTTCCAACAATAGTATCAGTGTTGGACCCCCATTTAAGGTCATGGGAGATTGTGGTCCCCAGAAACTTGAAGGAGTCCACTAGCGACACCACACTGTCACATGTTGGGAGGTATGCAGTTTGAATTCAATGTGCGGTGGCTACAAAGTGGCGGCATGCCACAATGCGTACGCATCACGACCCTGCTAGGGCCCGCTATATGCAACCAAGCTGTAGTGGGACATATCTGTAGGTGTTACTTCAACAATCTTCCTGAAATGCTTTTTTCAAAAGTTAGAAAGTACAGTATGACCTACAGTATTCTTTTTCCAAAGGGGATCCATCATTCCAAAATTAATGCAAGCAGCAGCCAGTACTGAAAGATGTAAGAACAGCTTTTTGACCATGTCAACCTGACTGGCATGCATTAAAAGGGGTATGGATTCAAGGGATGCCAATGTGATAGTGCCTCTTTACAAGGCATTGGTGAGACCACACTTGGAATATTGTGTTCAGTTCTGGGCACCACACCTTAAAAAGGACATAAATGAATTAGAACAGGTGCAGAGAAGGGCGACTAAGCTAGTAAAAGGTCTCGAATCACTAGAATACAAAGATAGGTTAACCAGGCTGAATATGTTTTAACTGGAGAAACGGGGGTGAGAGGTGATATGATTAGTATGTTCACATACAGGATTGGGAATCATATGGAACTGGGAGATGATTTGGTACTTGTGAGTTATCCGGGCGCCCGATTTTTGATCTGGTCCCATCGGGTCGTATCGCGTCGCATCGCGTGTTAACCAAATGGCATGCGATGCGACGCAACAAGAGCAGCACCCGATTTTGGCAGTGGACCCGATTATCGCGTCGCATCGCGTGTTAACCAAATGGCATGCGATGCGACGCGACCAGAGCAGCACCCGATTTTAGCAGTGGACCCGATTTTAACATTGGAATCAATGTAAAATGGTCCCTGAGACCCGATTTTACATTTATTTCAATGAAAAAATGCCCAAAACCACCAAAAAGTGACAAAAGTGAAATACCATCCCCATTGTTAACACCACTCCACTAATGACGCCAACCCGAAGCGTGGCGAGCGCAGCGAGCCCGCGAGGGGCGGCGGTACGCGTCCTCCGACCTTTTCATACCCCCACTATCCACGTCGGCGTGGAGTTGAGAATAGAATAGTGTGGCGAGCGCAGCGAGCCACCGAGCCCGAAGCGTGGCGAGCGCACGCGGATACCTTTACAGGTAAACGCGTCCCTTCGCGGGCTTCACAGGTATCCGCGTCCCCTCGCGGGGCTCGCCACACTTCGGGCTCGGTGGCTCGCTGCGCTCGCCACGCTATTCTATTCTCAACTCCACGCCGACGTGGATAGTGGGGGTATGAAAAGGTCGGAGGACGCGTAACGCCGCCCCTCGCGGGCTCGCCACGCTTCGGGTTTCATGTTGATAGTGGCCTGGTTGTGAACATCCAATATCATTCATCAATATCATTCATATCTGACACATTAAGGACAACAGAATTTAAGGAATAACTGTAATTATCATATATCAGCAATAAATTAGAACAACAAGAACACATATCATACAATCATTAATAGGCGTAATTACTTAGCCAACAAACATAGTGCATGTAGAATGCGGTTAAATGGGCTGTCACCCGCTAGGCACTTTCGCCACATAAATTCTTGCATATAAGAGTCAAGGTGATGGCGGGCTGTGCCCCGCTGGCGTTTGTTCCGCCGCTTTGCACATCCCCATAGTCTTTCTATATTTTGTGTGTGTGCTCCAGTGTCCGGGTCCACAAAGTTATATCTATGATTGACCCTCAAGTGATTGTATGCAGCCCGCTCCAGTTCTGCGGTATTGTACGCACGCCAGCAATCGTTTACAATTGTACTTCCAGCCTCAATGTGCTCTGCAATTGCGGTCATCAGGGTCGTCGCATCTCTCTTTTCCACAGGCAACATGAAACATTCCCCTGTTTCGCGACACACTCCTCCAAAGACCCACTGCTGTGGGAGAACTCTGCCGACATTGGCTTGTCTCTTTGCGAAGAGCGACTCATCTATCTCCACAATTTTGCCTGCTCCACCAATCTGGCGTTGAGGCTAGGAAATGAGGTCGCATTGACACGCCTCCCGCATCAAGGCGTTGTAAAAGATAGCCGTCTTATTGCAGATGTTCAAATGTTTGTCGCAGAAGTCTATGGATGTCAGTTCCTCACACCAGCAGAAAATAAATCTGAGGATTGTCATAAATGGAAGTCTGCATCCAGGGTAAAATAGTGAGGCCCGCAGACTTTGCTTTTTGCCACAGCTTTTTATATAGCAGCGCCATTTCCGCTCTTTCACTGACAGGCGCATTGGGTGTCCATTTGGACAGGTAGCTGTGGATGGAAGCAGCCCATTGTCCTGCATAAACTTCACAGTATCCTCTTCCGTTTTGGGGAGGCTGAAGATACTGGCCGGCAAAGCCATACTGTGAAATAGGATGTAAGGGGCAAAATGGGCCAATATCCAAAGAAATTGAAAGCAAATTTCAGAAAATTCACCTCACGAAAAGTCTCATACACAGCAACACAGCAAACCACTTCTTTTCTCCTGTCAAAACACCCTCAGAGTGAAATTGTGCCAGATGTGGCAGAGGGCGGGATTACAATTGGGCGGGATGGGTTAAAATCGCGTCGCATCGCATCGCGTGCCATTGTATACCATACAATAGCATCCAATGCGACGCGATTACGACGCGATTTTGGCTACAAGGAAATTTCAATGGAAATCGCGTCGCATCGCGTCGCATCGTATTCTTAATATACTGACATTTAATTTCAACATCGGGCGCCCGGATAACTCACAAGTACCGTAGATTTGTTCAGTAACAGGCCTATACTTAGGACACGCTGGCCTGTACTGAGGCTCGTGGAAAAGACATTCTGTACTGAATTAAGAAGACGATTCTTCAACATTAGAGCAGTAAAATTCTGGAACCCATTGCCAGTGGGGGTGATTACAGCAACTACTGTTAATGAATTTAAATCAAAGCTGGATGCATTTTTGGCCACTAAGGGAATCCTATAGATATGATTTACTCAAGTCAGTAGTTACCAGTCAAATAGGTTGAACACGATGGACTAATGTCTTTTTTTCAGCCTTAATTACTATGTTACTATGATGCATGTCAACCTTTTTCTTGTGTTGACCAATAGTGGTCGACCTATTGATTGTCGGCCTAGACACCATCGACCAAATGACCACATACCACCAGGGAGAAAGTCCCTTGGAGCTGATTGCATGCATCTCCCTCCTTAGATTGCTCCCCACCTATGTGATGGGTTGCACATGATTCATCCAGGTGTATAATTGCACTCGGCACAGAGCAAACACTTCAAACTTCCTGAAACTTTAATAAGTTGGACAGTTCATTTTCCACCATCTGTATTTTCAGGTATTTCTGCAAACTTGCAAAGCTAAGCACAGATTAATTTTCCAGGACCAGCTCCAGGGACCGTGAAATTGGAGTGGATCTTGAAACGCGCTAGGACAAGTAGTTACACTTGCGTACATTGGGGAGCCCGGGGAGTGTGCACGTCACTTCATAAATAACCCTCTAAGTAAGTTGTCAGATTCTCTTATTTCCCTGAGGACACAGATATAAAAAGTGAAGTTTATGAAGGAAATTTGTTTAATGAGAACCAACATTAAGTTTTGCATATTGTATAAAATGATATTCTGTTTCCCTCCGTTGTAATTACCTAGATGAGTCTCCTTCTTTTAACCCCGAGTTGAACTCTTCTCTTCGACGTACGTCTAGCTGTGCCAATTGTTTCACAGTTTTGTGAGCTAAGCTTTTTGCCTAATATTTACCTAAGTGCATTAATTACCCAGTTATCTTGTAAGTGTAAACTGTGCTAATGCAGTGCAAACTCAGCAGGTATGAATGTATAGGTGACCATTAGTTTTCATGGTAACACTAAGCACAGGAGAAGTCTCTGACTTGGCAATCTGTGTTTACTTTCAGAGGCCCTTTACAAATGGGTGAACTATGAAGTATTGCACAAAAAATGATCTCTTCAAGATCATCTATGAAAAGAAAATTGGGTTTACATCAGAAAGACCTGCTCACAATCATGCTTGTGTCCAGATTTCTAAGACTCATAAATTGGTGGTTTTTGGACACATGACGTGCACACAATCCGTCCATCGTATGATCCAGCTGTCATCTTACGATCGATTGTATGCACCTAAACCAGGGGTGCAAGTGTGGCGGTAAGGGGTGGTATGGCGTACTGCTAAAACATATAGCACCGGTACCCCGTACTGCCATAACAAAAATCCAGATAGTGATGTCACTGCACATGCGCAAGTTTGCGCAATGACGTTGTGACATCATGGCGCCGAGTCCCTATTGAGCATGCCGTGGTGGTGATCAGACTCGGATGTGTCACAAATAAATTGTACTGTCCAACATAACTTGTACCTTCCCCACAGACCCACAAATTGTACCATAACATCATGGATTATAGGACTGGACTGTGACTCAATTAAAAAAATTCTGGTCCATCAGTAGCTGTATGTAGACCATCGGGGTGTGGTGTTTCTGAGAATCAAGAACACCCCAACCCCTTTATGCAACACTGGGCTTCATACAGCTACTTCAGCTTGTTGGCTGACTAAAAGAGTATAAGTGCAACATGAGAGTAACTTTTCCTAGAACCAGAAGGGGAAGGAGGTTCAGATAAAATAATTGGTATTAATACCAATGGCTGTAAATCCTCAGGGATGGTAAATTGCAAAGAACAGTCCAGACTCTGCCTAGTCCAGAGTGCAAAGAAAAGGGGCTGTACATTTGGTTATGCCCCTTTTGTCATGTAGCCACTCCCCCTCATGTCATATGGCCATGCCCCTGACCACACCCTGACCATGCCCATTTTTTGACGCATGCCTTTGGTTCAAAGCACAGTACCACTAAGACATTTTTGCTACTTTCACCACTGACCTAAACTACCTGAAACTGCCACTCAAATCACGCTGGTCATATGAGCCGTCAAATTACCGATTGCATGTGCTTAAAAGCACATGTGTATGGGGGCCTTAACTCAGGAAGCAAGATCTGCCAATGTCTATAAATGAGAACTGTGGGGCAACAAGACTGTAATCCAGTAGTTCCAAGACTTTTATGAATCACAGCACCCTAGAGTACAAATATTTATTTTTTCAAAGGCACCCCTAGTCCAAATGTTTCTTATGGATAAATTAAAAAATATATATTACATTAGTTGTTCTAATTGCCTACATATGTTATGATTGGCGGCCTCCAGCACTGGTGTTGGCTATCACTTTGACCATAACCTGAGCCTCGGAGGACCCCGGGGTGCTTAGGCACACAGTTTGGGAACCACTGCTGTAATCTATCTGTACCCCCTGGCTATTTTGATTGTTCTGTATGCTGTCTAGTGACTAAATGTAATATTTATATTCTGCTCCTTGAGCAGCTTGGTTCTATGCATCTGTCCCCTTTGCCTACATAACAAATACAGCACTTGCACACTAGTTATTAAAAGCTTTAGAGCATGGGTGGCCAAACCAGTCCTCAGGTCTACCAACAGTCCATATTTTCCAGGCCACCTGTGGCTCTTTACAATGTGTTGGATAGGAATGAAGGCAGCCTGCTTGAAAATGTGACAGTTAGTAATGAGTGTACCTGTGCACCAGCTGGTTGGTCTGGAAAATGTGGACTTTTGGTAGATCTTGACCGTTTGGTCAGCCCTGCTTTAGAGGTTTGCGCTTTGTTGTTTTTGTTCTGGTTTTTAACCCCATACATTACATGTGAATTCACATTTGTTAGCCCACAATTGCCTGAGCTATTTATTAAACTTTGCTTCCAGGGCAAAAAAAAAAAAAGGCTGTCCCTTAAACCACTTTCCCCCACTGTTAAGCCCTTTGCCACCAGCTTAATGCTAGTCTAGGTACACTGTAGTAAATTACTGTGTATGTGCAGCCCATAGGTCCCATGGATCCAAAGATCCCACTCAGGAGAAAAATGGTGACCGCCTTAAGCTGCGTTACCTATCTAAGCACAAGAGATATCACCCGTATCTCCTGTGTTCAGCTTTTGGTAAATAGCAGGAATGCCTAAATAATGTGGAAAGTGCCAAAACCAATTTTGGAGGAAAACAAAAAAAACATAGAAAACTAGACTATTAAAAATAGGAAAGAACTTTTCTTTAAGGAGGTTCCAAACACACTGGCAGGTATTCAATGCCCTAATTCGTCCTGTGCAGCGAATCCTGTTTTGGATTCGCTGCAAAATCGCCGGGTTCCGGAGGTCTGGTGCTTTCGCTGCCAGCCCTCCCTCACCCCCTATTCAACGCCTCAGAGGCTCGCTGCCCCTGGCGGCGAATTTTAACCCCCGGCGAATGCCGCAGGGAGCCGGGGGACAGTGGCAGGCAGGGAGATGGAAGCCTCCCTGCCTGCGCCGGACACTGTGAAAGAGCGCTGACAGCGACACAGGGAGAGCCCCCAGAGAGCTGGCAGGGAACTGGCATAGTAGCCGCTGCACTCACTGGTCCCGAAATTTGATAAAAAAAAAAATTCTATATATATTCATGTGCTGCAAGCACATGAATAAAAATAGCATGCCCCTTCACTGAAAAAAAAATCAGATTTTTTTTGACAACCTAAAAAAAAACAAAAAAAACTTTATTTTAAAACATCGCATTCCAGTTCACCTAAAAAAGATGATGAATGCAAAACGGTGAAACATGGCGAAAATAACTGGAGAAAGCAGTTCTCCATTTGAGCATTGAATACATTCTCAGCAAATTTAACTAAAAACCCCATTGAAAACCACCGGCGAATTGCGTTGAATCGCACACGGCGAATTGACAGATATTCGTTGTTCATTTTCAGCGAATTGTCTCCATTGAATAGGGCGAATTGTTTTTTATGAGAGAAATTGCCAGATTCGCTGTAAAATACAGCGAATCTGAGGCATTGAATACTGGCCACTGAGGGAAAGGGCTAGGGGAAAGGGGTGGCTGATGGATGGGAATGCATACCTCCCAACTGTCACGATTCCGTCGGGACAGTCCCGATTTTCGGGTCCTGTCCCGACGTCCCACCCGCGGCAGGCATTGTCCCGCTGCGGGGGGTGGCAGTTGGGAGACCCCCCAATCTAGTAGAATAGACGTTGTGCGCATGCGCACAGCGTCTATTCTCGTATGAAAATGAGGTCGCGGCTAATTAGCATAAGCCGCGCCCTCATTTGCATACGCCCCGCCCCCTTTTCGGGCGCTCGCGCGGCTTCGCCGCGCGAGTGTCCCTATTTCCTCCGGCCAGAAGTTGGGAGGTATGGGAATGCTATAAAAAAATATAACATAAGAACCAAAATATAACACTGATAGCACTGAAGGCACTTGGGGGCAGATGAATTAAGCCTGGTACAGTGATAAAGAGGTGATAAAGTGGAAGGTGATTATGCACCAGCCCATCGGCTCCTAACTGTAATTTTTAAAATACAGCTAATTGGCTAGTGCGTTCTCACTGTCCACTTTACCGCTGCCTTATCACCACTTTACCCGGCTAAATACATCTGCCACTTAATTATCAAAAAGTAAAGAAAGGGGAAAAAAAGATCGGACAGAATTTACCACATGCCAAGTAGTATACAGGAGAAGATAAAAGGAAAGGATGTAGGGGGAAAGGAGCAGATGGAGTCATGAGGGAGGTGTCTATAATGGGGTGTCTTTAATGGGGTGCTGTAGGCAAGCATGAAAAGATGAGGATTGGGGAAACAGTTGAAAGAGAGGACGCTGACCAAAATCCTGAAGGCAGGAGTGTGAGGTGATGACAGGCATGGAGAAGAGATGAAGGTCCTGACAATATGGAGTGAGCTACTAGTGAATTACAGTACTTTTTACTGTGTTATTGATGTAGGAAGAGAAAGTGTTAGAGAGGGCTTTATAGGTGAGGGAAAGCGGCATCAATTGTATTAGTGAGGTACTTTTAAGCCAGTGGAGGAACTCAGATGAAACCTCAGTTCTTAATATATTGATAAAGTTGCTGCATTCTCATGAGTGTTTGTTCAGACTACAAAATGGCTGCCATCATTATCCAATGGTGACATCATCATCTGTTTTTGGGCACTAGTGTAAGCTTTGCACAGTAAGATGCTTTGTTGAAATACAAACATAAAGACATGTTTGTTCATTCCAAGTCTTTACAAGCCAGTTTACCAGGTTACAAACAATGTCTCATATTCAGTGTGGTTTCCCCAGTGGCACACACATGGATACTGTAATAAATTGTAATGTGAGGCCTCTCCTCTTTTAAGCTAGTAGATAAGCTCAAGTCACACAATAAGTCCATCAGAGGTTGCGGAATGTACTGTTTACAGATATAGAGTGATGACTTGCTATATGAAAACATCCTTTGTTCCCTGCCAATTATTGTGATCAATTTTGTATTTCAAAATAAGCTTTAAAAACGTGATAAATGGAGAGTGATAAACAGCCAGCCAATCAGCTCCTAACTGTCATGTTACAGTCTGGGTTTTATGACAGGTAGGAGCAGATTGGCTGGCGCTTATCACTCTCCACTTAACACTTTTTGAAGCTTGTTACATCAGGCCCATAGTGCTTTATATATGTCTTGTCTTAAGGCCCGTCCGATGAATGGTCAAAAATGTATGCTTATGCAATTCTTGTTCCACCTACCCTTCCCAAACACAGCAGGGCAGAAGCTGCTGCAGCAGCCAGAGCAACTCTCCGACTATCCACCTACCCTTGCCAACAACAGCGGGGCAGAAGGCGCTGCAGCAGCCACAGCAAGTCTCCAACTATCCACCTTCTCTTCCAAACCGCAGCAGCCAGAGCAAGTCTCCGACTATCCACCTATCCTTCCCAAACACAGCCGGGCAGAAGCTGCTGAAGCAGCCAGAGCAAGTCTCCGACTATCCACCTACCCTTCCCAAACACAGCAGGGCAGAAGCTGCTGCAGCAGCCAGAGCAACTCTCCGACTATCCACCTACCCTTGCCAACAACAGCGGGGCAGAAGGCGCTGCAGCAGCCACAGCAAGTCTCCAACTATCCACCTTCTCTTCCAAACCGCAGCAGCCAGAGCAAGTCTCCGACTATCCACCTATCCTTCCCAAACACAGCCGGGCAGAAGCTGCTGAAGCAGCCAGAGCAAGTCTCCGACTATCCACCTACCCTTCCCAAACACAGCAGGGCAGAAGCTGCTGCAGCAGCCAGAGCAACTCTCCGACTATCCACCTACCCTTGCCAACAACAGCGGGGCAGAAGGCGCTGCAGCAGCCACAGCAAGTCTCCAACTATCCACCTTCTCTTCCAAACCGCAGCAGCCAGAGCAAGTCTCCGACTATCCACCTATCCTTCCCAAACACAGCCGGGCAGAAGCTGCTGCAGCAGCCAGAGCAAGTCTCCGACTATCCACCTACCCTTCCCAAACACAGCAGGGCAGAAGCTGCTGCAGCAGCCAGAGCAAGTCTCCAACTATCCACCTACCCTTGCCAACAACAGCGGGGCAGAAGGCGCTGCAGCAGCCACAGCAAGTCTCCAACTATCCACCTTCTCTTCCAAACCGCAGCAACCAGAGCAAGGCCCTACCCTTACCCAAGTCCCTACCCTTGCCAACCACAACAGGGCAGGAGCTGCTGCAGCAGGTACAGAAGATCACGAAAACCCTCAATAAATAAGCAAATAATCAAGAGAAAAAATAACTGACTGGGAATCGATCTCACGTGGATTTCACAATGATATCTACAGTGTTTGATTCACAGACCACTCTGCTGATGAGTCGCTTATTAATTTCAGTTTGTCAAAGTTTTGTAAAGTAAAAATGTTTTTCATTTAATGGACCCTTATACGCCTTTAAGAGTCTACTTAAGGAAGTCTGTTGTATTGTATTCAGAAAGTCATAAGTTTCCCAAAGACATATCACTATGCATGAAAACAACAGAAATAGCATGGACCCTTATGGGCTCATCCGATTAAACCCATCTTTGAACCAAAGGTCCCCTTACACTAGGGTGATATACATGCAATTTCAGCAATAAATCGCATGTACAATGTCCAGATAGCATGTACAGCCCACCACCTACAGCCTAGGGGTGGCGGGGACCGCCCCAGGCTTCAGCCCGGGCTGGTGTTCCCCTGGAGGGGGGGCCTTTATTGGAGAGATCCCCACTCCCCTATGGACCCAGCCTTGGCTGACCAGTCATGGTGATCCTGCCTTATGTAAAAAGTGTCCTCCGGCTGTGGCATGACACCGCTTGCTGTTTGAGCCCGGTGCTGGTTTCTCAGCACCCATACTACTTTTGTCCCACATATTTTGGGAACCAGCACTGGGTCAAGAGCCTGGTGCTGGTTATAGAAATACAGGGGAACCCCAGCTTTTTTCCCCCTGTATTTCTGTAACCAGGACCGGCTCAATAAGCCCGGGGCTGGTTATAGCCGTGGGGGGGGGGACCCCACACCATTTTTTTTTTATTATTACTTATTTATTTTTAACTTTAATTACACAGAGAAGCCTGCATGGATCTGACTGATTCGTGCAGGCTTCAACCAAATACATCCAGAAAATTCGTATTTTCCAGTGGTATTTTATGCTGAATTACCGGCCGAATTCAGCAGTACTATTTAGGCCAGCCCCCTAGCACCCTATAGTACAGCCCATCAGATAAATTGTATGGTGCAAGTGTATGCAGTAAGATAAATTGCATGCGATTTGTCACAGGTTGATAAATTGCATGCAATATATCTGATGCAAAATAACACTCAAGTACAGAATCTGATGAGCAAGACTCCCGGGAAGCTGCTGGGGAGTTCAAGGGAAATCTCATGCAATTTCAAACTTCAGATAAATTGCCCTAGTGTAAAGGCCCCATACAATATGCGATTTTGGGCCAATTCCACGTGATTTCGGCACTCGGTCCCGTGCGCATCGGACTGGATCAGGAGGTCGGACTTGCAGAATGTACAAAGACGTCCGACCTCCTGCAGCGGGTGGGTAGAGGCGGCTCTCAAATGGCCGGCAGGTGCAGCGGGGGATGCCGGTGAGATCGCAGTGCGGCTGCGGCGGTGATCAGAACAGTGGGGAGGGCGGCAGTGATCATCAGTGTGCTGTGTGCAGTGGGCGGGCAGCAGCAGCTATTACAACTTTAAAATAATGTGTCATATGGCTGTCCGGCTTCTGATTGGCTGAGCTAGAGCACTCTCAGTCAATCAGCGGCCTCCCTTCGGCGGCCACTGATTGGCTGAGAGTGCTCTATCTCAGCCAATCAAAAGCCGGACAGTTATTTCACCCATTATTTTAAAGTTGTAATAGCCGCCTGCAGTTCCCCGGGTTTTTTTTACATGTGATAAATCAAATGCGATTTATCACATGTAAAAATTGGCACATCAAGTGCCAAATTGTATGTGAGCCTGCCGGGGAGCTGCCGGGTGGCTCGCAGGAGAATTGGGTCCGACTTGTCCTTAGGACAAGTCAGCCTAATGTATGGGGCCCCTTTAGATTGTCCCTTCAGATGATAAGGTAGTGTGCAAAGTTTGAAGATGATTAGTTAAAGCGTTTGAGAGTGGAACATCCATACACACACACACGCACACACAAATATCGTTCAATTATACTTATGTAGATAGGGCTTTGCACATTGTAGTCAGACACTGACAATACAGCAGTTACAATATGCCTGTAAAAAAAATATGGTACTTGTTTCCTAGCACGGCCACAACGATCTTGATCTGGGGCATGCGGGCTAAAAAATCGCATGCAATGCGACCGACGCGATGCCCGCGATTTCCCATAGGGAACAATGTAAAATGCCTCAATTTACCCAAATCAACATAGGGAACCATGTTAAATGGGCCAGAGACCCCAAAAACCCCCCCTGACCAGTGAAATGGCCCCCCAAAAATAGTTAACGCCACCCCACGATCAACGTGAACCCGAAGCATGGTGAGCGCAGCGAGCCCGTGAGGGGCGGCGGTACGCGTCCTCCGACCTTTTCATACCCCCACTATCCACGTCGGCGTGGAGTTGAGAACAGATTAGTGTGGCGAGCGCAGCGAGCCACCGAGCCCGAAGCGTGGCGAGCGGACGCGGATACCTTCACAGGTAAACGCGTCCCTTCGCGGGCTTCACAGGTATCCGCTGCGCTCGCCATGCTTCGGGCTCGGTGGCTTGCTGCGCTCGCCACACTAATCTATTCTCAACTCCACACCGACGTGGATAGTGGGGGTATGAAAAGGTCGGAGGACGCGTACCGCCGCCCCTTGCGGGCTCGCTGCACTCGCCACGCTTCGGGTTCACGTTGATCGTGGGGTGGCGTTAACTATTTTTGGGGGGCCATTTCACTGGGGGGCCATTTCACTGGTCAGGGGGGGGGTTTGGGGTCTCTGGCCCATTTAACATTGTTCCCTATGTTGATTTGGGTAAATTGAGGCATTTTACATTGTTCCCTATGGGAAATCGCGGGCATCGCGTCAGTACCATCTTATGCTTATTTTGGCCGCATACGATGCGACCGACGCGATTTTGACTTTTTCAATGCATTTCAATGGGAAATCGCGGGCATCGCGTCGGTCGCATCGCAGACCATTAAAAATTACCCGCGATGCCCGCGATTGTGGCCGTGCTAGGAAACAAGTACCAAAAATATTATATTTGGTTCTGGTAATAATTAGTATGGTACTGTAGTTTGCACCACGCAATATACACATACAAAAAAATTTAAATCTATAGATAATGCTTGTACATAGATCTGCAACACAAAATCTCTGAATTTATACCCATATGGAGAAAAAAGAAATAATGTAACACATCAACAAGTATAGGCAAGTACACTTTGTTAGAATGTGTAGAATGTGTGCATGATTTCACCTGTCCTTAATCACCCACAGTGAATAACTAACTAGTAACTAAACTGGATGGAGGTGATGTGTCCATGCAAACTTAAGTTGTTCTCTTATCCATTATGTGACTTGCACACACTGTACAGTAATGTCATAACACACCTGCACATTTATCATACACAGGTGTCAGAAACATTACTGAACATTCCTATTAGAGTCGTGTTCATATGTACAATCTGCCCCACACTCCTCCCTGGTAAAATTAAGAGGATCTCTACCAACACGGATTCTAGACTACGTAGAGCCCAGCATGAAACAGTCCTTTTCGCCCTCCCCTTTAAAAAAAAAAAAATAATCTATACTGTTTTTTTCTTTTGTATGTACTAAATTAAAATACACATTATTTACAGGTATATGGAGGATTATCTGCAACAAGAACCTCGGAACGAAATTGAGCCTCCCTGGTCTCTTCAATCTCGATTCACTATTCATGTAGGAGATCACATAGGGGTTTATTCTAGTTCATTCTTTCTGACAAAATCCTTCTTAGATGGACAAAACCATGTGCACTGCAGGGGGGCAGATGTAACATGTGCAGAGAGAATTAGATTTGGTGAGTTATTTTGTTTCTGTGCAGGGAAAATACTGACTGCATGATTTTACACTTCAATATAGATCTCACTTTGAAGAAAACCCCGCCCAAATCTAATTCTCTCTGCACAAGTTACATCTGCCCCACCCGCAGTGCACATGGTTTTGTCCATCTAAGAAGGATTTTGTCAGAAAGAATGGACTAGAATAACCCCCATAGACTGGAAGATGCCTCTTTATGCACAAAAATAACCAATCATCACCATACATCACAGTGGTGTATTTATAATAGGTGCAGTGTGCACAATGGTTATTTTTGTACAGGGGCCCCTGAGTCTCACACTGCACATACTGCACTCATTTTGTTTAATATTTACTCTCCGGAGCCCAGCTGCGGCAGCAGGAGTGCTGCTGAAATCGCCAGAAATAGGGCACAGTGGCCATTTTCCCAGCAATCTGCACATATCCTGTGGAGTCTGAGCGCTCTAGTGCTCACACTCCACAATGCTGTGCTGTTGCCGGCAGCGATGCAAAAATTAGTGGGGAAATGGCTGCTGCACCATTTTTCCAGAAATTCATGAGTATGCAGTGTGGCCTGAGCGCTCTAGTGCTTGGACCCTACTACACACCGCGCTGCTCCCGGCAGAGAGGTCGGGGCCGGCCGTAGGAGGCCACACACGGGCCTTCTTCTCTCTCAGGTTCTGACAGGAGCAAACAAATCTCTGTATCCTAGAAGCACTTGCAGGAGAAGTGGGGCTATATTGCTAAATATCAGACAGCCAGTGAGAGCTATGAGGAAAGAGAAGGGGCGTGGCCAACTGTCAGCTCTCTCTGCACTTGTACAAGACAAATATTTTGTAGGATTATATAATAGATAATTTTAAGAGAAAAATGTATCCTGAATAATAAAGCATTTTTCTCATCACTGCATCTGCTGTCTCCATAGTGAGATGCTTGTTGTACCACTGCTATCTCTGATAAATTTGCTGTGAGCAGTTTACCTTGCAATGTAAAGCAATGTCCCCTAATTCAATGTAACCACGGTGGCTTTACAACGTTTTGCAGGTTTGACATCATGGTACCTTCTTCTTATTGCCAACAGTGTGACCATTAATTACACATACCCATTCATTCAGTCAAAATAAAAATAGCCTCAGCAGAAAGGCAAGGTTGTTTTTCAGCATGCCATATTACCAGGGCCAAAACTAGGATTTTTTTCTCCCATAGCAAAGCAGTAATCTGGTGCCTGTATCTCTTCTACTTATATAGCAATATACCTATACAGGTGGTCAAAGCCGGTGCCTTCTCGTCCAGCACACGAACAATCAGTACTGGAGCCCCTCAAGGATACGTCCTCTCCCCTCTGCATAGGCGAATCTAGAATTATGGTAATGGGTGGTCCCAGATCTAGACATAATGGCAGGGGGACCTTTGCGCGGCAAAGCTGCGTGTCAAAAAAGGGGGTGTGTCCTCATGGGAAGGAGGCGTGGCATCACAAAAAGGGGTGTGGTATTAAACTTTAGACCATACACAGTAATGCCCATTACACATTTTAGCAAACTCCGTAATACCCATTACACATAAAGCCACACGCCGTATTGCCAATTACACATAAGGCCACACACCATAATGCCCATTACACATTGTGTCACATAAGTGCTGCTTACCTACGTGCTCCTTGCTAGGGGGTTCTTGCTTGATGGCACCATAGTACCCATTACACATGATGCCACACACCATAGTACCCATTACACATGATGCCACACACTATAGTACCCATTACACATGATGCCACACACCATAGTACCCATTACACACGATGCCGCGCACCATAGTACCCATTACACATGATGCTGCACACATAATGGCCCTTACACATGATGCTGCACACATAATGCTTCTTACACATGATGCTACACACATAATGCCCCTTCCACATGATGCTGCACACCGTCATGCCCCTTACACATTAAGCCACACATTATGCGTAATGCCCCCACATACCGCCACTTGTAGCATCCCTTAAGCAATGCCCCCAAAAGTGCCACTTACTGTAAATTTTGTATATGAGCCTTCGCTGCTGCTGCAGGGAGAGATGGAGAGCGGTGCAGCTGCATCTATGGGGAGAGGAGCAGAGCGCAGCGCAGAGCACGCTCCCACTCCCCTCCTGGTGTCCCCTCTAGCCGAGTGGACATTTGAAATATTGTGCGTGCTGTTGTTGTGCGTGACGTTGGGGGAGCACGCCAGGCGCCGGCACCACATGGTTAAAGGGGGGGCGGGCTGAGGTGAAAGCAGGGAGAAGAATTGGAGTGGAAGCTGCAGGGGTGACAGTCATTGACAGCTGGGCAGAGAGCAGGGGGCTGCCCGGCTGTATTCAGAGCACTGCAGGTCACGGCTGTTTGACATAATACCCCTTTCACAACAGAAAATGCAGGGATTTACCCAGGTATATTGTCTCAGGATCATGCAGGGACATGCATTTTCTGGTGTGAGGGGGAGAGACAACCACTCCCCTCTCCCTACCCCCCTTTAACCAACCAGCTCTATCTTCGGAACCAAATGACCCATTTACATGAGACGAGTATCATATTGAAGAACTTTTGAGTTGGCTTCGAATGATTTTGGTCCCCTGAAACTGGGCTGTTTGGTTCCAGAGAAATCTGTCCTCAAAGAACATAAACAGTCATGAAATTACATTTAAGAAATGAAAAAAAAAAACGGTTTAACCTCAATATCCCTGGAACCAATTAACCCCTGTGCACCCCCGGACCACCCCCTAGATTCGCCTATGACCCTCTGATCTTCTCTCTCTACACGAATGACTGCACCTCAGCTGAGCAGTCAGTGAAAATAATCAAATTCGCAGATGACCCCACTATCATCGGCCTAATCAAGGATGGTGAGGAGACCGCGTACAGGCGTGCAGTGAAGAAGCTGACACAGTGGTGCAGCAGCAACAACCTCGATCTAAACCCCACCAAAACAGTTGAGATGGGGGTCAACTACAGGAAAAAACCAAATGCACTAGTCCCGCTAACAATAGCCAACGCAGTGGTGTTGTGGGTTGAATCCTTCAAATTCCTAGGGACAACCATGTCCAGCGACCTAAGATGGGGATTAAACATAACTACAAACATCAAAATGGCCCAACAGCGCCTGTTCTTCCTTAGGCAACTCAGGAAATTCAACATCCTACAGGAGCTGCTGTGCATATTCTACACCACCATCGTGGAGTCTGTCTTATGTTCTTGGATCACAATCTGGTACAGTGGCGCAAGCGAGAATGACAAACAAAAACTGTAGAGGGTAGTGAAGACTGTGGAAAGGATCATAGGGACCAAACTCCCCCCCGATAAGGGATCTGTTCTCATCCAGGGTAAGGAAACGCGCTGAGAAGATCGCAAAGGACAAGCTTCATCCCGGTCACAACCTGTTCGACATCCTACCATCCAGAAGACGGTTCAGGTCCATCCCCATCAAAACGTCCAGATCCGCAAGAAGCTTCTTTCCATTAGCTGTCCATCACCTGAACAATCCAATCAAAGCGAATGCAATCCCAATATCAACAGCCAAACAACGTGTCCCTACTTGGCGACCTGACCCCCTCCCCCTTCCTTTCATCCCTGCTTGATGCTGCACTGTAATCCACAAAAAATTCCTAGTGTGCGCAAGCATACATGACCAATAAAGTTGATTCTATTCTATTCTATATCTGGCAGTGTGTGCTGATGATGAGTGCATGGCTGTGTAATCTCTGTGGCATGCTTATGCCTTAGGGACCTGACCTGCATATCTTCACTCGGTACCGACTCCCCAACCTCATGGCCCCCCTACATCTGCCCTTATTTTGGGCTAAATTATATGGAAGCTGCATTATATAAACCGATGTGATAAACAAGCAACTAAAATTGAAAGATCAATTCAAATCCCTGTAAGTGTTCAACAGTATATTCAGATAGGATATTCAGTGTCGGAGTATGTGATCTCTAAGGCAGATGTCAATGTTCTATGGCGTGAGGCCAATAAAATGCATCAAAATAGACACATAAGAAATGAAGTTCTCCAGCAGCGAAAATATATAAAAATGATTATTCCCTAAAGACTTCATCTTTGAATCCTGTGTTTGCCCTAGATAACCAATGCCTAGGTCTTAACATGCATACCACTTCTTGTGTGCCATCTGGACAGCTATAATGTAATGTGTTTTAGCATGCCAAAAATGTTGTGGAATATTCTCTGCATTTGGCTCTTTAGAGTTTTTATTTTATAAAGACTTCCTATATTAAAAATGTTTTTTTACATTTTGATTTTTGTTTCGTTGTATATGCTGTTTTCAAATTGTATTTACTAGTGTGTGTATATACATACATATATATATATATATTATATATACGTATTTTACTGAAAAATAGCAAAAGTATCTTATTGCAATCCCCTCACAATTTTACTGACAGGAACCTGGCGCGTTTGGAAGTGGTAACTTGCTGCTTTTGGGGAGTGTCAGAAAAAACACAGGTATGCCCAGGCGTTTTAAAGGAGGGTCTGTGACGTCAGTGCTGGCCTGATCAGCCTGTCTCCGAACAGTTGGATTCCTTTTTTGGTCACTTCCTGTTTTGTTATATAAGGGTCAATTTGTGGCACTCTGTCGTGATTCGCCCAACCTGTTACATTAGCCACTTGCATCCCTTCTCTGGAAACTCTCCCAGAAAGGACTGAGAAATAGTAGGTAAGTGCGCATTCAGGAAATAATGCTGGCAAGGCAAAAGGAAAACAATGCGGCTCTAGTTGACAGATCTTGTCCAGCCCTCTATGCAAACTTCAGCGATCTAAAGCCCCCATACACACGAAATTAGTCTGCATACACACTTGCCGATGCCGGAGGGAAAAAGGAGCGACGGTCACAATGCGTCTGCAGCATGATCACCATTAAGGAGAACTTCCTCATGTGAACATATTCAGACAATGTTAATGTTGACTGTACGGAGGCTGGGGGTGCATTGCGGCTGAGGGCAGCCCAGCAGCTTTCCTGGGTGCTGGGCTTGCCACCAGCGCATCAGTTGGTGTTGCAGGGGTTCCGGCTGGTGGATTTCCCCATTGCTTGGAGATGATATTCAAGTGCCCGCTCAGGACACAACTACACCAACAGCACCTCCCAGCATTATGTTGGGTGGGAATGTCGGTGTGAAATGGAATAAATGCCCGATCGCTCCCGGGTTGGAGTCTGGTCCAAAAACCCGGGCGCAACCCGGCATTTTGGTGTAAGAGGGATATAACATATGTACGTTGTTAGAATGTTGCTGCCCAGTGGCAAACGCAGGATTTTCAGGGGGGGGTTTCCAAATGTAATCCAAAATCTCCCACTCTGCAATGGAGTAAGAACAGGAATCTGGGGGAAATGGTAAAATCCCTAAGAATGAGTCTTTTTATAGACTAGATACTGTATGGAGTACAGTATTAAAATTTAACAGTACAGATGGGCTAAAGTATAGGCTGTTTCAAACATTTAAACAAGATAAGTGGTCAGGAAACGGTTAAACATAGCATAATAAATACACAAACATTATAGAATCAGTACTGCACTTTCTAAGCTCACAATCTCCCACTTCATGGTAAGGCTCCTGTCTCTTCCTCCTGGTAGCTACTCTCTGGTCCATTATGATGTTTGAGGGTTCAGATCCACACATACAGTACATGTGGTAGAAGAAGCTAGTACACTGTGCAGGTGCAGCAGCTCTGCTCTGTCCCTTACACTGCATGATGTGGTGGCAGCTGTACTGATTATATTATATACCAGTTCTATTGTCATATTTTAAGGCACTTGCCAAGAGGAGGGGGGTTTCCAGGCCACCAGAAACCCCCCCAGCGTTTGCCTATGCTGCCTATCTTATCTTGAAAATGTAATTAACAGTATTAGAACTTGTTTATAGGAACTTAGGAAGTAGTTTTACTGTATTTTCTATAAACAGTTTTCCTTTCACAAGGCAGAAAGATATTGGCTATACTATTAGGCAGAGTACGGTATAACATAGTGTTCCTTACAAGTAACAGCCTGCCCTAGGCCATTGGAGATATAAGAGCTTCCTGATTATATAAACAAAGAGAAGTGTTTTTGTTTTTTACAAACAAAACAATGGGTTTTTATTATGTTGTGTTACTATTATCAGACACCAAGGTATTTGTCTACAATTCAGTGAAGCCAAAAAAGGAATACTTCAAAATAAGTTACCTTGAGATCAACGTTAAGGTACACTAGGGCGATTTATCTTCGATTTGGACACTTTTTTATGCTATTGCAGCAATAAATCGCATGAAAGGCATCCAATTTGCATGTTGTTGACATTAGGTCCGATGCTCAATGCATTGGAGCCTGAAGATTGCACCTGCTGCATGATAGATTTATACTAGATGCATTGTATGCAAAAGTACTGCATACAGTGCATTGTATGTAGTCATGCCACCTTAGCGGTTCAATGGGTGATCGCGGGTGACTTTTCCTCTCAGAGAAGTCGTCTTAGTGAATGAGGGACCAATTTTCCCACACATTGATAAATATGCACTCGGACAAAGATCAAGTAGACCTGTCAATCAGCTTCATGTGCAATACAGTTCCTGTGTCATTGGACAAACTACGACTGCAGACTGTCAGTGATTGACAGTCTTCTGCTTTTTAGGTTTGGGGAGGAGGTGGGGGCGTCTTCCATTTCCCAAAACGTAGGCATGATGCCTACATTTTGGGAGAGTAAGGAGGCCAGGATCGCCATAGGAGGTTGCAGAATTGCTTGTGACTAGTTCCACTTTGCCGAAAGGACCCGGATGTGGTGTCATGTGAGGGCGGAAGTTGTATAATGCCCTTACAGCTATTTTTATGTCTGTAATCTAGGTTTAGAGTAGGTTATTTTTCTTTTATTTGAGCTGCATTGTACTCTCATGGACTAGCTATGCTCACCATATTTTGCTTGCCACAGGTTACTATTCCCTCTCCAAGAAGATGTGGACCAGTGCATGATCTGTAAGGTCCTCCCTGCAAAGAGGAACTAGTCGCAACCATGCAGAATTCCAGGGCTATTTGCAGGAACTGCAGCAGCCAGCTTGACCCAGTGGGTCACAGGTGAACCAATGCTGCATCCTAGGACCCAGCACAGATCACAAAGGCAAGCAGGAGGCATCTACTTATATCAGACCCATCCTGGAGGATTACCATACTAGGGAATAACTTTTGCTTCCATGTAAGCAGTAGCGACTGCACCTCCAACCACTGAATCAGGCCTAGGGTGTTTTATGTGCTGCTGACAGCTGCTGTATACATTAGAGATGAGTTGGTTTGGTTGCTAGAGAACCGAATGCTCCACCCCACCGCGCACTTACCTGATCCGAGGCAGGCTCGCTCCTTCCTGCCATTTTTCAGATCCAGAACGTTATTATCCCACTGTTGGAGTCTCGCAAGTCCCTATTCAAATCCTGTAGATCGGCACCATTTTCATTCTGGCTGTGATTTCAGAAAGCACAGACGTGTCCTTGCTGTCTACTGCGGGGTGGAGGGAGCTGCAGGAAGGGCTGTGGAGGGAAGTAGCGGTCAGCTATGGGGGACTTACTATAGGTAACTAATAAGGGATTGCTATGGGGGACTACCTACTAAAGGGGATTACTATGGGGGACTACTAAAGGGGAATACAGAGGAGGATTATGGGGAACTACTAAAGGGCATTACTATGGGGGACTACTAAAGGGAATAATGAGGAGGTTTATGGGGAACTACTAAAGGGCATTACTATGGGGGACTACTAAAGGGATTACTATGGGGGAATACTTGGGGGGACTACTGAGGGGGATTACTATGGGTAACTACTAAGGGATTGCTATGGGGGACTACCTACTAAAGGGGATTACTATGGGGGACTACTAAAGGGGAATAATGAGGAGGTTTATGGGGAACTACTAAAGGGCATTACTATGGGGGACTACTAAAGGGATTACTATGGGGGGACTACTGAGGGGGATAACTATGGGGACTACTAATGGGGATTACTAAAGAGGACTACTGGGGGGGATTACTATGGGGGACTACTAAAGGGATCACTATGGGGCAATACTTGTGGGGACTACTGAGGGGGATTACTGTGGAAGATTACAATGGTGGACTATTAAAGGGGTGCTGCCAAGGGAGCTGCCATGTGTGCTGTATAATTCCAAGGGTGCCTCCCTGTGTCCCGTAGTAGTCCAGGGGGTGCTACCCAGTGTGCCATATAAGTACAAAGATTCTGCCACTTGATGATTTGAAATACACGAAAACATTTGATCACAGTACCTGCGTCCTGTCACACGCAGCCGCGGCGGTGCGCGGCGGGCTTACTACTCACCCGTTCGCGCCCGCCGTCGGCTAGCGTGTAGTGGTCTCCTGGTCAGCGGCAGCAGGCAGCGGCAGTCTGGTGGGCAGCAGGCAGCGTGGGATGCCGGCAAGTGTAGCGGTATGTGCTGTAGGGGCGCCGGGAGGCCGGCGCTGCCATCTTGGTTAAGGGCAAATAGCAGATTGGTCCTTGTCTGAGGTTTCCGCCCATACTGACCTGACAGCCAATGGCAGCCGCCCTCTAGGGATATAGGGGATCTGCCTAGGCCTGTTCAGTGTCAGTACAAAGAGTCTCCAGAGGCGTTCACAGCTCCCAGCTGACTCCGGCTCTCTGACTCACCTCTCCTGACTTGGTGCCTTGCTTCAGTGCTCTGTGTTGGTCTCGATTCAGCTTAACCCCATCGCTGCCAGTTCTCTCCACAGTCTGGTCTCTGCCTGCATCCCTGAGCTTCCTGGCCTAAGCTCTTCAAGCCGTCTGCTTCCAAGCAACTTCCCATTCTTCTGTCATCATCCATCTTCTTTCAGTCTTCAAGGATCCCTCATTACCATCAAGTACATTCTCTTTCCGGATTTCTTCATTTCTCAAGACCCCAGCCTGCCGTCCGCAGTGCTTGAACTGTCATTGTTTAAATGAACTTTTCTTCTTTCAAAGTGCCGTGCTGGCTCAATTCTTATTACCACTAACTGCCACTTAAAGAAAGTATTCAGTGTGTATTGTTCCATTTATGAATTCTATTATTAAACCTGCACGATTTAATCCTTCCTCCTCTGGTCCGTCTCCGGTTGCTACACACCACACGACTTCATCCAGCCCTTCAGTTGTGACAGGTCCTGACTGTTATTTTATCTGAGAGCTGCTGCCACTACATATATAAGTATAATATAAATAATATTAATAAATATACCCCTGACGAAGTCCATTTGCATGCCGAAACACATTGGGCGTGGCCAATACGGAAGCCGTACTGACGTCATCATCTACTCGGCTGATTGGGACTAGCCGCAGTGCTTCTTTGTTACACGATGCTGGCAAGCTTTTTTATTGTAACCTTAATGTATGTGAGAATTTATTATTAGTAAATAACTGTTTTTCATTTGGCTCATGGTATGCTTTCTCTTTACTCATATATATATATATATATATATATATATATATACATACACACACACACACACACACACACACATACACACCTGTATATGCACACCTGTATTTTTCCTGACACTCCCAGAAAATGCCCTGTCACCACCAAATTGCAAGGACACCCGGCAGCATCTTCTCCTGCCTGGCTCCTTGGTTCCCTGCACCCCCTCCCCACATTCTGTCCCCTGCAAATCTTATGTGCAGCCCATCCGACCTCTTGACTCCGATGCGCACGGGACCACGCATCGGGTCGGACGGGATGTCTACATGTGCGATTTGGGACGATTTCACTGCCTGATTCATCCTAATCGGGTGAAAATCGTACCCAAATCGCACACTGCAAGTTTGTATTTGATTCACACCCATGTATCCAATTTAAGTTAACAGGCCAATAAATGGTATGTTAGCAAGGTATGTTAACAATTAATTTATAGCAAACAATGTTATGACTTGTTAATCATCCTTGAAAACTTCTGGATGTTTTCTTTTGGGCTAAACAAATAAAACAAGGATTGCATAGCGCAGGATTGCCAATATCATGCCAGTCTTGGCATACAGTACTCATCTTCTATAGCTGGTTTAGAAAAATAAAAGTGTAGTAAAGTGTGTGCCTATGTGTAATGTAAAATGATTTGATGAGCTGCAAACCATCTCCAGTTAAAAAAAACTGATTCCTAATTTGAATTGTTAGAATTAGAATTGTTTTATTTATAAAGCAACAACACAGTGTTACTCAGCACTGTACAGTGCTATAAGGGTCAAACTACCTAATAAGGGTCAAACTACCTAACCATTCTAATTTTGACAGGACAGAGCTCTTTCCGGCCACTGTACCGGCGCCCTACCCGTGGGCTGCAGCTGACAGCAGAACAATGGCAAATGACAGAACCCAATGATACAAGGCCACACCCTCTTTTTCATGACCATGCCTTCTACCCTGGAACACTGTCCCGGTTACCAGCACCCAAATATTTGGAGGTGTGATTAAGATATAAATAAATAACACTATGACATGAAAAGAAGATAAATAAGTCCTTGATTATATAAACTTAGCACATTATGTAGCAGGAAATTAATAGTAGGTGGTGTTAGGGGAAGTGTACCCAGCTAATGCAAACTCGTTCTGGAATGTCCGGGAGGCTCATGAATTTGAGCAACTTCTCCCGAATAGGCGAGAACTGTCCATGCTGCCACTTGCCATTAGGAATCAGCAAGCATGGGTTAATGTAAGACAGAAGTATTATTACGATGGGATCAGCATCTCATCGATACCAACAGAAGACCAACAGCAGCATCCCGAATCAAGGGTGGTAAATATTCTACTTAGGCACTAGGGTGAGGGTTAATGTTAGAGGTAGAGATAAGTTATAGTGATACTTAACGGAACACTAATTCAGACACCTGCACAGGACCACTAAGATAAAGCTGGAGCCAATGCAGACACTGGAACCAGGTAAGTGGCCAAAAAAGATGATAGGTGAACATTTTGTCATGACGGCACATCACCATATAGACATGATGAATGTCTACATTCTCATGTCAACATGATGCATGTCGACATGAGAACGGTTGATGTCATGGGCGGATCTGGGAGAAAATGACAGGGGGGGGGGGCACCATTATAGGGGAGGGGAGAGGGAGAGGGGTGTTAGTGGTGTCAGTGTGCCCACTCATAGAGCAGAGAGAGAGAGGAGGATAGAATAGAGAGGATAGGAATGGGATTAAAAATAGGCGCTGGCATTTAAAGTGCACAGGCCCACCTTGGCGTCAAAAGTGAAGGATGTAATTGTGCCACTCAAAAGGGGGGGGTGTCCTTGAGTGTAGTGGTGGCTCCTGATTGGCTGCCGGACCACGAGCAAGCTCTGATTGGTTCGCTGACCCGGAAGACAGCAGCGCGACATTTCAAATCACCGGGACCTGCTGAACAGTGATCTGAATACAGCGGTGCAGCTCGCCTGGCTGTCAATGCATTATTCCAAGCGGCGGGTCAATGGGTGGCCCGTGCAGTGCTCTGAATACAGCTGGGCAGCTTGCGGCTTACTGGTAGTCTCATTTTTAATGCAGGAGGTGTTGTAATATGTGTGTGCAGAAGCAGTACAAAGTACAAGTGTAATAACTAGAGACAGGATTATATGCATTTGCATATTTGCATATGCATTTGCAAATTTTGCCCATTCTCACTGGTTATTGCAGATTTTACCTAAAATCTAGTGATGGTGCATATTTTAGGCCCAGCCCTCTTCCCACCCGTGAGTCACAGCACTGCTTTGCCCTGCTGCTGCTGGCTAGGTAGTGGTAGAGTGTGCAGGCTGGGGCAATATGTGCGCAGTGTGGGGAACCTTGGATGTACGCTATGTCTGACACTGCTCTAGGCTGCCAATCCATGTTGATTAAAGTCAGTTGGGGTGAATGCCATTACAAAGCTCCTGAACCTTTGCCTGCCCCTGGACTGGGACTTTACACCAAGAGACAGACTTCTGCAGCAGAGGAGGCGGGCAGAAGGGTTGTGACATCACGCGCTGGAGATGAGGGTCTATGTAGTTGATGCAAGAAGAGCCTAGGACGCTGCAGTCTGCTGTAGCAGCCAGAAAGAAAAAAATCCTGTGTATAGCACTAGACATCTGCAGATGCTGTGGGCCTATTTTTGAAGTTTATATGCAACTAATTTTATGCTGATTTTTAAATAAATAAGTTCAAAATTAGATTTTTTTATTATTTGATGTAGCATATTTTAACACTTTTCATGCATATTTTAAGTATTTTTCATGCATATTTGCATGCATATTTCAAGCTTTTTATGTTGCATATAATCCTGTCTCTAGTAATAACCTACTGTATGTAACCACCTTTTAATTTCAGGTATGTGGCTACCACATGTACTATACTGATTTTGTGCTTGTTTCCTTTTAGGGCTCTCAAATGAATAGAGGTACAGCGCGTTTATATAAAAGGGTAAGTTTACTTTTCAAAATGTGAAGAATATAACATTACAATACAAACATTTGAATTCAATAAACAACAGTAGAACAAGCAGAGCATAACTTTACACAGTATGACGGTTCAATAAATAACTTTGCATGACATGTATAAACTCAATAAACTACTATACTTTCTATCTTTCCTATACACATAGTAATGCATGCATTTACACAAAAAGTTACTGTGCGCTGGCCAGCATAAAAAACACTGCATATAGATATATTTGTTGGCGCGCGTTGGGGCCCTTGCTGAAGGTGTGAATAGGCTAATAAGCAACCTGTTTAAATATGAATTTGTCCGCTGGTCTTCACTAGGTGTTCCTAGCACTGTAGAAGTCTATGTCTCTGTCCCTGTAATGTGTGATATTACTCGCACCAAGTATCTGTGTAATTGAGTTTAGATACAATAGTCTGACTTCCCTTGGTGTAGATTGAAACTTTCTATGCTCCTCTAAAGTTGTTTGACTGCCAGCCCAGGGGCAATTGTTACAAAGTCTCCTATTCTGTGAAGTAGGAAGCTTAGGCTACTTCTATGCGGCTGCTGTATTAAGTGGAGCTAACATCAATGTCTGGGGTTCCTGCGTGTGATAGTGCATAATGAAGGTTAGCTCACCCTTCTTGCAGCTCTGATCATCTATCTGGGCAACTGTCTTTTTTCCTATCTTCTTCCTTCTCTTCCTGCTTTAATGTCTTTGATCTGCCTGCCTTTATTCTTCCTGCACCCAGCCTAGTGTGTACACCTGTCACTTTGTCCCCCCACCTCCCATCTCCCGCAGGGCACTGCTGTTAAAACAGGCAGACCCTGGGTGCGGAGGGGAATATTAGAGTGCTCCTATAAGTGAGTCAGGAGCGCTACCTCTGGCATGGTAATTGTTGGCAACTGTCCAATGTGGGTGACAGCGGGGGCCCTCCCCCTTTCTTCTGTCAGCACCTCCTCCCGTCTCCCGCTGGTGGCCGTCAGAGATATGAACGGCACCAGGGTGTAGAGGGGTGCGACAGGGGTGGCTCTCTCCCGAACTGGATGGTGGCTATCAGCTGGGCTGGGCGGCGGCTTTCGGCAGGGCTGGGCGGCGGCTTTCGGCAGGGCTGGGCGGCGGCTTTCGGCTGGGCTGGTGATGATGGGCGGCTCCCTCCCTCGCTGTTCACACCTCCTCCCGTCTCCCGCTGGTGGCCGTCAATGGTGAGGGCGGCCCCAGGGTGTAGAGGGGTGTGACAGCGGCGGCTTACTGTTTGTGCTGGGCGGTGACTCCTCTTCTTCGTCTGCGGTGCTTGTGCAGCTTCTTCCTTCTGCCGTCCACGCCTCCTCCCGTCTCCCGCAGGGCAGCGCTGCCAGACAAGCAGGCTGCACCTGGGTGTAGAGGGGCGTGAGCGGGGCTGGTCTCTTCCTCCCGGCGTGTAGGTGGATCTGTGGGCGGCAACCGGCAGGCGGCTTGACAGGCGGCGTCTTCTCCCGGCTGGGCGGCTCTTGTGGATGACGCGCTGTCAGCGCTTCTCCAGACAGCGCGAGGCTCACCCGTCAGCGGCGTCTCCGGTGCAGGTGAGTTGCGCTTGTCAGCGTCTTCCCGGGTTGGAGGCTCTTGTGGGTGGCGCGCTGTCAGCGCTTCCCCAGACAGCGTGAGGCTCTTGTGTCACTTGCGGTGGGCTGAAGGGAGGCAGCTCCCAGTGTGCAGCGGCAGCTTGTCTCTCCGGCGTTGTCCTTCTCATAACATAAGAATGCCGGCACACATAGAAGTTTTGCAGAGCCTGCCTGGGGTCCCTTCCCCGACTCCTCTCCAAGGAGCTCAGCCCGCGCTAATTACAGCTCAATGTCTACAGCGGCGCTGACTGACTCCGTTGGAGGGTTCTAGAAGGGAGCGATCAGCTTCTCCCTATGAGCTCTGACAGTTCCTTTATATACTGTGCTGGGAGGTCAGCTGTGCGGCACGAGAACAGCTGTTCTCCCGCTCAGTGCACGAGACAGCTGACTTCCCGCACTTTTAGTGTCCTCGGGGACACTTACTATACCTGTTTGATTGGCAGCTGGCTGTGGGTTCACTTAGGGGGCAGCAGCATATGTGTAAACGCTGCATTACCAATGTCCATGAGTCATTAATACATTCCACTGCCACCAATGCCTTTTGTAAAATAACTTAACACTAAAACACAGTTTTGGCAGAGCCTGTCACTGGCCATAGTTATCTAACATGTATGAGTCTATACCACCCGGTTTTAAACAGTTTCTGAGCAAAATATACATTTTGGTTGCTCAGTCAGCGTTACCATATCTGTGGAAAAGTTCATCACACAACATCAATCCTGAGGTGGAAACTGCTTATGCTTTTATAATTACATTTCGTAACATATTTACAGCATGAATATGTTACATGTACAATGTATTGTGTGTCATGATGAAGCACACTATGGTGAATTTGTTTACACAGGTGAATAATTCCCAGCATCCTCGGCAGCTGCACAGAAAGTTTGTAGCATGTCACATGACCTATGTCAGAAGCAGGGTGAGCAGTTGGACAGGGCAGTTGGTGTGGAGAGGTCCAGGCAGAAAGAGTGTAGCAGACAGAGGGAGCATGGAGGACGCTTATACTTACTGGGGGTATGCAAAGACATTGCTGGGATTCCCTCTCAAGTTATTGCTGTCACCTGTTGGACTGTAAATAATAAAAAGGAGAGGTGTGGTGACTCCAGCCCCAAAACACATACATACCTGTACCAGCCCAGGAAAGAGGTGTTCTTATAAGTACCTACACAGCTGTATACATTTTAAAGACATTTTACCTCAGAAAAGGACATTTTACCTCATAGAACTATACAGCTGCAGACAGAAAAGAGACATTTACCTCAGAAAGGCTGTAATATGCACCCACATGTATATATTGAAAGATATTCTGTCCCAGGAAGGTTAAAAAACGCTAACACCCTAATGCAGGGGTAACACAGAGACTGCGGTTACCTCAGATGATAACTGTACGACAGAGAGACATTTATGTGTTTCCTCATCAGGAGGAGAGAAGAAGTAATTTTTCCTGACTAATATTATTTGATGGAGAAATAGTGGCTGTAATAAGCAATATGGTGTAAAGACCTTATACAGCTGGCTTCATGTTACAGTGACTTACACACTTAGGCAAAGGATATGAAGAAAAGTGGAGAGAGGATGTATACAGTGTTGTTACAGTGTTGTTACATTGTGTTTAAGCCAGCAATTATTACCTGATTCACTTTCACTTGTGGATTACAAATACAGTAAGCCCATTGCCAGGATACTCAGTGCGGGACTCTAATCTACAAAACAAAAATAGATGTTTTGGTTATAGTGACTACCTAATAAATAGACTAAGTAACAGTTTACAGCTGCAGCAGGTATATTATTGTGCAATAATAAAGTAGTATTTTAGCATATAATAGTGATAATATTATCATTTTGATGTCATGTGAAAATAGTAAAAGTATATCTACGTTGAATATCTATATATAAATTGTCTTATAGTTCTGTGTTTTGTGTCCGCCATAATCGTAACTATCTTTGTTACTGTATTAATGTAATGTTTATTGCATATAACTGTTAATGTTTTATCTTGTAAAATAAAATATGTGATATATAAAGGAAAGAAACATTGACATGGACATTCCTACAGTTAATATACTTACCTGCTAGAGGAAAGGAAAAGGGAATAAATTAATATACTTTCCGGTTCATTACAGTGTGATCTATTGGCATTGGGGAAATAGTCATAGAAGCTCACACTGTCTCCTCAGCTAGCCCATTACATTACCAGATAAACCCTGCCTACTAAATTGAGGTTCATTAAAGTGACAAAGTTTTAAATTTGCTGTAATAGGTGAACATTAACTTTGCCCTGTCATCTCTGTCTGTAGGATTAAACAGTATGCAGTGAAGTGCTGGGAATGAGAAACTCGTTTAGGATTAATGCTCACTTATGAGCAGGCTCTGGCACGTAACCTGTGTGTAAATATATATATATATATATATATATATATATATATATATATATATATAAGCTTAGCTCGTATCAGGTTTGTATGCAGCGTAAATATCAAGCATTTTTGCAATATGTCATTTTGTGAAATTTGCCACAATTTAAAAGTTAACAAAATAAAATATAGTAAAATATAATGCTGGATTGTCCCTTTAATAAAGCTGGGTTTTATATTTTATTATTGCAATATTAAGGTTACAACATTAATTAATATGTATTTTAATTATGTACAGTGGCGTCAGAAGGAGGTGCGTGCTGTATCAAGGTGTCACCTTCGGA
This sequence comes from Crinia signifera, assembly GCF_055691185.1. Taxonomy (NCBI): domain Eukaryota; kingdom Metazoa; phylum Chordata; class Amphibia; order Anura; family Myobatrachidae; genus Crinia; species Crinia signifera. The sequence goes on along the minus strand of NC_139222.1, from coordinate 236,374,728 downwards.
GGGGATGACCTCAAAATGCTGGTTTCTCCATGTTAGCTATCGCCTGTCCCAATTTACTGTGGGGGGTACAGATCTAAGGTAACTGCCACAAGGCTGTGCCAATGTAACTTACTGATGGAACCATTACTTTATGTACATTGTGCTACAGCGCCAGCCGGGCAGCCTGAAGCCAAAATCTCCATCTCATGCTACAAGCATTAGATCCTACATGCCAGTTGTATAACCTTCCTTACATGCACATGGGCAGAATGAATGGTGAGTCACTGAGCGTCCATACACCTGTGTCTAGCAGCATTACAAGGGGAGCTACATGTATTAGCCACTCCATCTGTTGAGATAATATTTGCACCACACCAGGTGTGTGTGTGTATATATATTTATATTTATAGCACTTTATTTGTGTTTGGCTGTTTCTTTGTGAAGTCCGTGGGAGTGCACCTCCATTCTGCCTGCATACTTATCTCAGTGAGCACCCCGGCCGCTACACCAAGGAAGTACCAGGAGTGCCGGTCTCTACACTGCGCTATATATATATATATATATACACATACATACAGATAAGATAACAAATCATTTATATTTGATTTAACATCGGATCCCATTTATGACTGATTCTAGTAAAAAGGATCCAGGTATAAATTCCTCATTAGCTGTCCTTAAGCCTACATTTTCCATACATAACTATTTTATGTTTTGTTTCCAGGATGTGTAATACAAATAAAAAATAAAGAGATGATTACGACAAGGTTATTTCATTTGGTAGCACTTTCTCTCCCCAGCACCCTCTGTCCATATACAGCTTGCTGGAAACAGTCAGATGAGCGTTTTTAATTCATTATCCCAAACTGGAACATCTCTCTGCATTATCACTTTCATTTGGTCCGTTTGTACACACTAACATAGGTGAGGAGTAGCCTTATGATGGGTACAGTGCGATATTCGGAGCGGCGGGACCCAATGGGGTTTCTTATACACTTGCCAATACCGGACTCGAGTAATGATGCATTCCGCCATAATGCTTTCCATGTTTGTTGCTAGCGATATCCATCATCGTCCTGCATGTACAGGCCACGGAGGACATCGTTATTGACCAGCAGGGGTGCACATTAAATTTTCATTAAGAGTAGTGCTTATTGTGCATTTCATTTAATATATCATATAGTTGTATGTACCCACCTTCAGCTTTTTTTTATATAGTAGATATAGTGTGTGTGTAATAACAGGTTCGCCATTCAGTCAGGACATAGTAGGCAGTTTCTGGTACTTGGGCATGTATTTAATGGCATACATGCCACAACCCCACTTTATGCATACCTTCCAACATGACCCTCTCCAGGAGGGACACAATGCTCTGTTTCTGGACTTCACTTTTAATGTATGATTATCATCACCTGTGTTGAAGCAACTTTCTTATCAATTAACCTGTTTAAAACAGGTGATGGCAATCATACATTATGAGGGAAGTCCAGAAACAGAGCATTGTGTCCCTCCTGGAGAGGGTCATGTTGGGAGGTATGCTTTATAGCATGGGTCTTCAACCTGTGGCCCTCCAGATGTTGTGAAACTACATGTTCCAACATGCATTGCCACATTTTTTCCTATAAGAGCATGCCAAAACTGTCAGGGCATGCTGGGACATGTAGTTTCACAACATCTGGAGGGCCACAGGTTGAAGACCTGTGCTTTATAGCAACATAAGGATTATACAAATAAACAGCAGTATTTGACCAAGCAGCGCTCCTTGTGCATAGTGCCTCAGTGCCTCAGTCACTGGCAGTCCAAGTCCCTTGTCTCTGCTCACTGGTTTCAAGCATTAGCGCAATGTGCGACAAACTGAACAAGGTTTAAATCCCTTTACCTTCTCCTGCAATCAGCCTAGTTCCCACCTGTGACTGTGCAGGTCTGAAAACCTGCACTGGAGCCGTATGTTTGAGAGCCCACCCATCTATCCCTCAAACACACATAAGAGACCCAGTCCTGGCTTTGCAGTGAACTAGGTTTTGTTACCTGACTGCAAAGCACCCTCTCAGATGGTGGACGGCTCCTTAACCCTTTACAGGGCAGCTGTGACCAGGGACTTTGGGTGCTTGATAGTAAGTACTGCAGGCATTCCCAACCACGGTCCTCAAGGCACACCAACAGTGCAGGTTATCAGGTGCCCATACACGTACCAATTACCCAGTACTTTTTGTGCTAAAATAGCATCGTTGTGCATGCATTGTGCATGAGATACAATGCTATTTTAGCACAAAAAGTACTGGGTAATTGGTACGTGTATGGGCACCTTTAGTGATATCCAGGCTTCAGCACAGATGGTTTAATCAGAATCCCTCAGATACTAAATAAGTCACCTGTGGTCAAGCCTGGATATCTACAAAACCTGCACTGTTGGTGTGCCTTGAGGACCGTCGTTGGGAATGCCTGTAGTACTGTATGAACTAATTGGTGTCCAAAAACCATAACAAATTAGAGATGTGCAGGTTTTGATTTACTCTGATTTACTCTGATTTCAAAGCAGGATCTTATTGGCTATCCCAAATCACATGACAGTTGTTGACAGTTGATAGCCAATAAGATCCTGCTTTGAAATCAGAGTAAATCAGAGCCTGCACATCTCTAAAAGAAATATGTGTGTCACATAGATTATGTAATTTTATGTGTATCCACGTGAATAATGACATAGACGTAATTGCATGTGAATATTTAATGATATGCTATTATCATCATGCTAATCAGATGCCAGTCAAGTTGTTTTAATGTAGTAATTTACTGCAAGTATACATGTATGACCAACCTGTGCTGTGCCAAAGTCTTCCCTTTCAGGCTAATATTACAATACATATGAATACCAACATGCCTTTCTATGCAATAACTAGTCACATAATAATGGCTATGCCTTGTACTGTATTTCAGTTTAATCGTTCTTGCACCCAGCTTTATTAAGCAAATGCAGTCATGAACTTTACAATTACTGTGCAATGAATGGTAGTGATTATCCTCAATTATCGCTCTGACATAGATTCATAATATTTCAGCATGCCCAACAGATGAGATTATTGGTGTTCAGATCATACTGCGGTTATACCCACCATCAGACGGACAGGGTAGCCTCCCTTATCTCCTGCCACTAGTCCCAAGGGTCCTATTCAATGCTGTCTTCACCGACAGTATTGAATATGGATCGCGGCAGAATGAGCCCGACTTTACAAGCAGTCAGCACGTTCTGCCGAGAACGGCCGGGAATTGTTGAGCTCCTGGCCGCAGCTTGACAATTTTCGGCTACATCTCGTGGCCACACCCCCTTGTTGGCACATTCAGTGTCAAGCTGGCCGAGAACAGGACAGGGTCACGGCTGTTGGGCCAGCCCAACAGTCCTGACCCTGCATTGAATACCCCCCAGAAAGGGGGGTAATTCAATCACCCGCTGCTATTTCCGATGGGGAAAAATGGCAGCGGGTGCCTATCCAGTGCTGTCTTTCCTGACAGCATTGAACAGGCATCTCGGCAGAATGGAACTTTAGAAGCAGTCGGGCCCATTCTGCAGAGAACGGCTGTGGATTGTCAAGCTCCCGGCCGTATCTGACATTGAATCCCGTCTGTCGAGATGCAGTAGAGTGGGCCGAGAACGGGACTGGCCCAACAGCCCTGACCCAGGACTGAATACTGCCATAATTCTCTAACAGTGTATGGCAACGTCAGATAATTGGTCTGTCTGTTTTATCTCACAGAGCATAGTCAGCATAAATACATCCCCATCCATAGCAACCTAACATCAATTGGACAATTGGATATGGAGGGGTATGGTCAAAATCAATTTTTAACAAAATGACCAACAAAGTATTGTGCTCTATGACTAATATTAACATGCATTAATTATTAATGAGAAAAAGTAGAAATGTATATACAGATGTTAACTTGACAATATAACATGTGTGTCCTGTAATGTTGATATGCTGAATTCATAGTACATGGAGGGCCTGATTCAGACCTGCATATATTCGCTGCCTAGCAAACAGGTAAATGCCGCGCTGTCGCTAACACATGCCATCCCCCGCCCCCCCCCCCCCCCCAGACAGACAAACACACACACACACACACTGACTGAATCCCCGCACTAGCATGAGAGGTGATGTGTACACTAACACATACACTCGCATGTGGACGCACAGAGGAGAAGTCATTCAATGGTCACTCACCATTGAATACTTACTTACTTTTCAGATGCCCGCTGTCCACCGAACTGGAGGGGGATACGGTCATTAGGTCTACAAGCATTAGGTCAATAAGCATTAGGTCAAAATGCATGAAGGAAGGTCGACATGCAGGAAGGTCGACAGGGCCATTAGGTCGACATGCATTAGGTTAACATGGGGAAGGTTGACAGTCAAAAAGGTCAACATATGACCTTGTCGACCTAGTTGCTGTCTGTGCAATGATCCATACCCACTGGAGGCGGGCGCAGACGTCATATGACGTCAGCCTTCCACCTTGAGAATTCATGGGCACACATTGGTTTGCAGAAGTATGCCCAGCATTTCAATGGGCATGCCCACTGTTTTTTGTGGGCATGCCCATAAAACACTGGGCAATCCCTTGCATCTGTGTGCACCAGGCACATTGCCCCCATTATAAACACACCACTTTTGTAGACTCTGCGCCCACTCCTTTCTAGCCGCAACACCTTATACCAGTGACTTTCAACCTTTTTCAGGTCGCGGCACACTGGGCTAGATTTAATTATTGCTCCATTCAGGCATACACAGTTGCAGTCGATGACATTACTCTTATTTCGTTCTGTTATTTTGACGGGCTGGTAACTAGCTTATAATAAACACCCAATGTTTCGTGATTCAATATTTTTGTCTACAATTGGCTTGATAGCATTAAACATTAGTTTTATTTATTTATTTCATTCCGCACAATAGGATTCTCACCGGTATTTTGGCTAGTAATATATATATTGAAACAATGGAATCACTGCTGGTGAATGCAGACATCAGGTGACAGGCTGTTTGTTAAGTGCTCAGTATGAGCTGTTATAAAATAACACTTTGAGAATTGAGTGTACTATCTCAAGCAATCCAGTTAACATTTGTGTTTACAAACTGTGTTGCAATGACAGTGTAAATGGTAGGTGTGCTGTGGGCGTGGCTGTGGGAGAGGGCGTGGCCTGACCAAAGAAAAAGCTGGTAAAGTACAGGTGAGACTTTTACCTTAACACACAAGAGGAAACAAGAGGTATCCAGTAACCGGCAATTACTGCTGTCCTGATTACTGTGACTGCTCACACCAGGTAGGGGCATGTGCCTGTGTTTCCATCTGAAGTGTGTTATATGTAAATAGCATAAATTGTACTCTCACCTAGGGACAGTGTTGGTGGTAACAGCTGAGCAATTTACAAGCAGAGTCGTTGTTTAATTTTCAACCATAAACCAGCATTTAGAAGCAATAACTCTCTATAAAGCTGCTGTTCCTATCCGAGAAGAAGGGTACAGACCTCTACAAACTGCTTCAGTACAGTGTTAATGCTTTCTGTTATTGTGTAAAAATGGTTTTATTAATTTCTAAATGTTATATTGCCTTTGCAGTTGTTGGGGAATTACAAGTCCCAGCATGCTTTTGCATGCTTTAGTCATATATTTTGGCTTATAGTTTCTCATCCATGTATTAGGGTGTACAAGTTACACAAGTTAGTTATCATCTATTTTCCTATTCAATTTTGCTTATATAAGCAAAATCAAATCGAACCAGAGGCAGAACTCTGGGAGGCAATGAAGTCATCTGCCGCCGGGCTCCTGCTCCCAAGGGGGCACTTCTCCTTTAAAACAATTAATTGAAATCCATTGATATTGCTTCTGTGGCTGATTCAGGGTGATAGAGGTTACACTTTCTTTATTTTAAACATAATACACATACCGTAATATACATAGACACATGCAAAAATATATTTATATATGTGGTATGTGTGTATTTGTGAGGAACGGCAGGGGCGAATTTAGGGGTCAGGCCACCCCTAGGCACAACATATTTGTGCCCCCCCCCCCCCCCCCCCATTTTAATGTAATCATATATGTATATACATTGTTATTTATATATTTCATTAAAATGTAACTGTAGCCCACCTTAATATTTTTGTAAGCACTGTGGACTGCTCACTGCACGGAGGACCCAGAGGGAGGGAGGCACTTATTAGTACAGTGATTAGCACAGTGTCTCCATCAGTCTCTCTCCGGCTCACACACTGTGACTGACTGAGCGCAGGGAGGATCTGCGCACCGCTCAGCTGCTGGATACACAGCAGCCAATAGACTGCATGTGTGTAGAGTAGCCAATGGGCGGGAGCTGGCAGCAGTGAGCCTGAGCCATTTCCGGACGCGCAGGGGGACCGTCGGACCCAGCCACTAAGCGGTGATTTAATGTGCATGGCAGAGTGGGTGGGCAGTGGCGGGTGACGAGCGGCGCTGCCTCCGACATATGATAATTCATGTCTGCAGCGGCGGCGCTCGTCACTCGCCGCTGCCCACCCGCTGTGCCATGCTGCTATTTAACAGAATGTCAGCCTGCCTGCCGCCCTTAATTGGTGCCGCCCTGAGGCCGGTGCCTCACGGGCCTAGGCACAAATCCGGCCCTGAGGAACGGGGAGCAGCAATATTTATCTTGCCTCAAGGCAACTGGGATGAATTTACGCCACTGAATCAAACGCATTTAAATTCGATCCGATCCTCTTGAGGGGCCACGTGACATCTAAAATCTAATAGAAAAAATGACTGTGCAGGCAAGACTATATAATACAGATCTACATAGTTACATAGTAGTTCAGGCTGAATTAAAGACTTGCGTCCATCGAGTTCAACCTTTAGATCTGTGCTATATAGTGTAAATCGAATGTGTACGCCACTCCGTACAATTCAATCGAATCAGGATTGAAAAGAAAAGGAATTGCACCGTGTGTACACCCCTTATGAGTATGAGGAAAAATAGGGGTCAGGATTTCCATTTTTTAGAAAGAAAGTTTTAATTGCAGTGATGTGGAACCTTTTTAAACAAACATTACTTGTTACAGTGGTTTTGTATGGTTATATTATTATAATAATAATAATATTATTAAGTAAGATTCTACAAAATTGTGCAGTACAGTCGGGAAATAGAGCCCAGTTCATAAAATGATCAACAAACAAATTATGAAACAATGAATGTAGGAACATTGTTGTAGCATTGGAAAAACATAAATACTATCATTCAAAACATGAAACATAATACATCAAATGTAATGGGTAGACTATTATTATTATTATTATTATTATTACTCATAAGGTGGCACAAGTGGTTTGCAGCACTGTACATAGGGCATACAGTTACAAGAGACCAATACACAGAATTAAACATAACAGAAAAAAGAAAAACCGAGCACAGGTAACAAGTAGCAGCACAATTCTTAGTAAACAATATAGTTGAGATAAACAGAAGCAAAGGAGTTATCAGTGTACTACCAGGGGCAGGTTGTTGTTGGTAGAACTGAATGAACACGAGTGAGAAGAGATGTGGAGATAGATGGTAGGTGAGTAATACCTCAGCCCGCACTCTCAACTCGAGTTATTGCCGGATCGTTATGCCACCAACCCAGGTTGAGGTGTGGTGTGGAAGGGCCACCCTGGGTCGAAGTTGAAGTGACCCGCGTCCTGTCCAAGCACTGCCTCCAGGGTCGGGGTTCCGGGTTGGTGCCTTTCAGACATAGCAAACTCCTGGGTTGATGCGCATTCATGTGCAAAAAAACAGGATTTTGGCGTATGTCTGAAATGAATATAAGAGAGCTGTAATTGAAGTGCGGTAGGAGAGGGCTGTGAGTACTGGAAGGTAGAAGGCCCTGCTCCAAAGAGCTTACAATGTAGAGGGAGGGGACTGTGCAAAGTGCTGTACAGAACATGTATGCATCCTAATACAAGGATCCACAGTAGGATGAGAGAGACAGGAGGTCAAAGGGAAATGCCAGTTTACAGTATAACATGAAATACTCCCTCACGTGGTTACAATTATTTTTGTAGTTCTCAGTGGCGTAACTATAAATTTTGCTCCCCTCTGCCAAAAAATTATGCATCCCAGGCCGCCCTAGTACGCCCATCCGCACCCCCATCCTGTACACAGTAGCCAATAGTCGGCTCTGTGTACAGTCACTTGAATCAGTGGAGGGATTTGTCATCTCTGCCATGGCCGCACCCGCGCTGCGGCTGACTCGCCTCTATTGCTCAGCCAGTGGGCAGCGACAGGCAGCAGCATATCAGTGCATGGAGCGGGTGCCAGCGCCCACACAGACCCCACTGTGGCTTGCTCCCCCAAGCGGCAGCTGGGGGCTGCCTTACAGTAGTTACGCCACTGGTAGTGCTGCAAAAATGCTGCACCTTGGGGCTTCTATCGCCACCCGTAGCACCCTCCTCATCCTCCGTGCTGCTCCTCCTCCCCCAACAGCATGTCTCAGACAGGGGTGTCCTTCCGGCTGCAGGGATGAGGAGGAGATGCAGAGCCCAGGAGGTGACGGAGACCCCCTGCACACATCACTGGTATCGCGGGTGATAGCCATATATGTTAGCACATATGCACTAGCATTGCGGCGGGGCGTGGTGATTTATGTTAATACATCCCGCCCTAAGAGAGGAAGGGGGCTGTGTACAGACTTTAAGAACCCTCCTCTCTAACGTGGTGAAAATCTGTCTACTGCACATGTCAGGTCTCCGGTAAAACATGATTTTTCTGCTGCACATGGGCAGATCGCTTCAAAAATGCATTTATTAACTATTTATTAACAGTTTCTTAAATAGCGCACACATATTCCGCAGCGCTTTACAGAGAATATTTGGACATTCACATCAGTCCCTGCCCCAGTGGAGCTTACAATCTATATTCCCTACCACAGGTACACGCACACACAGACATTCTAGGGTTAATTTGTTGGGAGCCAATTAACCTTCCAGTATATTTTTGGATTGTGGGAGGAAACCCAGGCAATTACGGGGAGAATATACAGACTCTGCACAGTTAGGGCCACGATTCCCACCATGACCGAACCCATGACCCAATACACCATCCGTACTGCCAAAAATGGCTATTGTGCCATTTTCTTCAGAGTGCAATGGCATATCTATGAATGGAGGGGGGGGGGCATGCGAGTGGTGCTGCCATTTGGTGCACCACTGGCACACTCCTAGAATTCATGGAAATCTTATGAGGGAACCCACGCTGGCAGCGCTGATCAGCACAAAACATCTCTTGGAATAGCACTGAAGAAGTTAATACATCAGCCCATTGTTCCCAAAGGTGCTGTAAAACGGCAATGCATGAAATTAAGTTAATATGTCATTGGGTGTCCAGTTATCAGATGGGCCTGCCGCAACATTTTTCAGGACTGCTTATGTGTTTTTAAAGTGACCTACAGAAGGATGGACCATTTGGCGACTCCCTTTCAGGATTGCAGTTTGATTGTATTTAAGTAATTATCTTAATGCTCTAAAAATAATCTGCAATTATCATGGTTTATAATTTGTCATATTCTCTTCTTAGCACGGGTATACAAATATAGCTTTAATCTTGTCACATTCACCCATTAATCAGCCAGGTGTGTCCTTCTTGGAAAAATCAAAATACATTTTTGAAGGTTTCTCACAGCGCTGGACCCTTGGAATGAACTGGATAGTCCTTATATATTGGATTCAAAAAATAGTACAGTCCACTCCTCTTAAAAATTACCCAAAAATATTGGTACTTGTGTATTATAGCGGCGCCCATCACATCGTATACCATAAGGCATACGATGGTATGCGATATCGCGCAATGTTGTACAATGGCATACAATTTTAAAATTGTATGACATTGTATATGGCATAGAATGCCATACAATGTGATGGGATGCGATTATAAATTGTATAAGCACCCTAATGGGTGCTTACAATGTTAAATGCACCCTAATGGGTGCTTACAATGTTAAAGGCACCCCCATGCCACCCCCCACTATAAACGTGAACCCGAAGCATGGCAAGCGTAGCGAGCCCGCGAGGGGCGGTGGTACGCGTCCTACGACCTTTTCATCCCCCCACTATCCACGTCTGCGTGGAGTTGATCTTATATAGTGTGGCGAGCGCAGCGAGCCACCGAGCCCGAAGCGTGGCGAGGGGACGCGCATAACTTCACAGGTATACGAGTCCCCTCGCGGGGCTCGCTGCGCTTGCCACGCTTCGGGCTCGGTGGCTCGCTGCGCTCGACACACTATATAAAATCAACTCCACGCCGACGTGGATAGTGGGGGTATGAAAAGGTCGTAGGATGCGTACCGCCGCCCCTCGCGGGCTCGCTGCGCTCGCCACGCTTCGGGTTCACGTTTATAGTGGGGGGTGGCGTGGGGGTGCATTTTACATTGTAAGCACCCATTAGGGTGCTTAAAATCACCCATTAGGGTGCTTGTACAATTTTTAATCGAATCGTCGTGTAAAATCGCATCGTATGCCATCGGTTGTATGGCATACGATGCGATGCGATAAAAACATTGCACAACCAACATCGGGGGCGCCGCTATAATACACAAGTACCAGGTTTCTCACATCTGCCGCTGCTGTTAATATTTAGGAGTGGTAGGGCTGTGGTGACACAATAGGGCATTGTATAATTCATACTTTCACTCTTACTAGGGCCATAGGTACATTATTGTCTTCCTAGAAATTGGGATTGCAACACTGTATAATAAGCAAGCAGCTGTTACTGTACAGCAAAATAAACATAGAAATCTTACACTTAAACTTCTAATAAAAATGTCTTTTGAGCAAAATATATGTCCTGCAATTAGTGAGTCTCCATGTCTAACTTGTAGCTTGTAGCGCTACTGCCTCCAGGGTATCGTAAGGGCCCTGTGAATTTTTGCTTTGGCACTGCTCACAGTGGGGTAACATTGGCACTGCAGCCCAAGTGGAGGCTTAGGGGAAGCGACGCTGTGGGGGTGCATGAAACACCTGCAACAAGAGGACATTTTTTGTGCAATTTTGCCACTAACTAAACACACACCTTATTATGGCCCTACTTGGACAGTGCTACAGCCGGGAGTACCGCACAGGACAGTTGTAGGCAATGAGGCCCTGTCTGTACTAAACCGGTGTGGGCTGTTTTCCTTTTAGACCCTGCTTCAGTGTCTAGTAAGCAAGGTTCAAAATTGATACCAATCGCTGTAGTACTGGGAATGGACCAAGGCCAAAACAAAGCCTGTCTGCCGTAGGAGGGTTGTTATTATTATTTATTTTCAGTTTCTTATATAGCGCACACATATTACACAGCACTTTACAGAGAATATTTGAACATTCACATCAGTCCCTGCCCCAGTGGAGCTTACAATCTATATTCCCTACCACATGTACACGCACACACAGACATTCTAGGGTTAATTTGTTGGGAGCCAATTAACCTACCAGTATATTTTTGGATTGTGGGAGTAAACCAAAGTACCTGGAGGAAACCCACGCAAGCATGGGGAGAATATACAAACTCTGCATAGGGGTTGGGATCATTTGGTCTATTGCATTATGGTCGAAAGTCATTAGGTCGAATCCATTAGGTCGACATGCTAAAAGGTCGACATGACTCTAGGTCGACATGGGAAAAGGTCGACATGATTCTAGGTCGAAAGGTCATTAGTTCGACAGGTCATTAGTTCGACAAGGTCATTAGTTCGACATTGTCTATGTCGACATTCACAAGGTCGACATGGGGTTTTTCACTGTTTTTTTACCTGAATGTCAACACAGTCGACATGGACACAGTTTAAAGTGCACTGCATCCCCTCGCATCGCTCGCTGCGCTCGCAATGCGTCGGGCACGGTGCCTCGCTACGCTCGGCACACTATTTTATTCTCCCACCACGCCCTAGTGGATGGTAGGGCATGAAATACCGCCTGTCGGCACATGTTGGCTCAAAAAACAGTGAAAAACTCCATGTCGACCTTGTGAATGTCGACATAGACAATGTCGAACTAATGACCTTGTCGAACTAATGACCTGTCGAACTAATGACCTTTCGAACTAGAATCATGTCGACCTTTTCCCATGTCGACCTAGAGTCATGTCGACCTTTTAGCATGTCAACCTAATGGATTCGACCTAATGACTGTCGACCATAATGCAGTAGACCAAATGACCGCATCCCCTGCATAGTTAGGGCCACGGTGGGAATCAAACCCATGATCTCAGCGCTGTGAGGCAGTAATGCTAACCATTACACCATCCGTACTGCCAAAAATGGCCATTGTGCTGTTTTCTTTGGAGTGCGATGACACATCTGTGAATGGGGGGGGGGGGGGGGCATGCGAGTGGTGCTGCCATTTGGTGCACCACTGGCACACTCCTAGAATTCATGGAAATCTTACGAGGGAACCCACGCCGGCAGCGCAGATCAGCACAAAACATTTCTTGGAATAGCACTGAAGAAGTTAATACATCAGCCCATTGTTCCCAAAGGTGCTGTAAAACGGCAATGCATAGTTTTGAAGAATTAAGTTAATATGTCATTGGGTGTCCTGTTATCAGATGGGCCTGCCACAACATTTATCTGGACTGCTTATGTGTTTTTAAAGTGACCTACAGAAGGATGGACTATTTGGAGACTCCCTTTCAGGATTGCAGTTTGACTGTATTTAAGCAATTATCTTAATGTTCTAAAAATATCTGCAATTATCATGGTGTATAATTTGTCATATTCTCGTTTTAGCACGGGTATACAAATATAGCTTTAATCTTGTCACTTCCACCCATTAATCAGCCAGGTGTGTCCTTCTTAGAAAACATAGAATGTGACGGCAGATAAGAACCATTTGGCCCATCTAGTCTGCCCCTTTTTTATCCTTCAGGTTATCTCAACCCTTTTTAATCCTTATTTCTTTGTAAGGATATTCATACGCCTATCCCAAGCATGTTTAAATTGTTCTTGTTGCTGTAAAATACTAGCTATGTATTGCATACATACATTACACCCTTTTATCCAGCAGGTTTCTCCCAACTGCCGCTGCTGTTAATATTTAGGAGTGGTAGGGCTGTGGTGACACAATAGGGCATTGTATAATTCATACTTTCACTCTTACTAGGGCCATAGGTACATTATTGTCTTCCTAGAAATTGGGATTGCAACACTGTATAATAAGCAAGCAGCTGGTTACTGTACAGCAAAATAAACATAGAAATCTTACACTTAAACTTCTAATAAAAATGTCTTTTGAGCAAAATATATGTCCTGCAATTAGTGAGTCTCCATGTCTAATTTGTAGCTTGTAGCGCTACTGCCTCCAGGGTATCATCAGGGCCCTGTGAATTTTGCATTGGCACTGCTCACAGTGGGGTAACAATGGCACTGCAGCCCAAGTGGTGGCTTAGGGGAAGCGACGCTGTGGGGGTGCATGAAACACCTGCAACAAGGAGACATTTTTTTGTGCAGTTTTGCCACTAACTAAACACACACCTTATTATGGCCCTACTTGGACAGTGCTACAGTCGGGAGTATCGCACAGGACAGTTGTATGCAATGAGACCCTGTCTGTACTAAACCGGTGTGGGCTGTTTTCCTTTTAGACCCTGCTTCAGTGTCTAGTAAGCAAGGTTCAAAATTGATACCAATTGCTGTAGTACTAGGAATGGACCAAGGCCAAAACAAAGCCTGTCTGCCGAAGGAGGGTTGTTATTATTATTTATTTATTAACAGTTTCTTATATAGTGCACACATATTCCGCAGCGCTTTACAGAGTATAGTTGAACATTCACATCAGTCCCTGCCCCAGTGGAGCTTGCAATCCAAGGTGGTAGGTATTCCTTACCACATGAACATGCACACACAGCCGTAGTGCACGAGTCTAAGGGCCCTAGGCTGAAAGCTGAGGGTCCCCTCTTTCCATGGGTACAAGAATTTTAAAAATCGGCCCTTGGGAACCGGAGATATCTGACTTCAAAGCAGTGGTCCCCATCCAAGCCTGTTAATTGCTTTTCCCAGTCAGATATTTCAGGTTCTGTCTGACGTAGAGTTTTTCTGAGGGTATATTCCAAAAGCTGGGACTCTCCCCCTTTGATGGACACTAGTAGCTTGTCTCTACTGTTCCCAAAACCAGAGATATCAGCCTTACAGCAGCTGGTTACTGCTCCAGCTCCACACACCTGGTATGTAGTTTTATATACTCATTGGCAGATTGCTCGGCCTCCTGAACTCTGATCCCCTAGTCCCCAATACCATTTGGTAGGTGGAATTTTCTAGTTTTTAATTCCATTAAAATCTAAGAAGTCTATTTTCGGGAACTGGAGGTATCTGCAGTCAAGCAAGCTGTCCTCCCACAAGAAAATAATGAATAATAAGCCCACTCCACTATATATATATATATATTATTATTAATATACATTTGGTCTATCTATAATACTTTAACTGACCCGGCTTTGCTCCACCCACTCGAAACCCCCTTCTGAAAATCCTGCTCTTGCCCCTGCACAGACATTTTTTTTAGGGTTAATTTTTGTTAGGTGCCAATTAACCTACCATTATATTTTTGGATTGTGGGAGGCAACCGGAGTACCCAGAGGAAACCCACACAAGTACGGGGAGAATATACAAACTCTGTACAGTTACAGCCATGGTGGGAATAGAACCCATGACCTCAGCGCTGTGAGGCAGTAATGCTAACCATTACACCATCCGCACTGCCCAATTGTTCAGTAAAGAAAACAGGTGTGTGCCTGTAATGGTGAAACCTGAGCCAGCTGTCTTAGAAAGCATGTTTTGAGAGAAAACAAAATTAAGAGTATTCATTTCAGAAATTCCAATCTTGTTGCATATGTCTACTTCATTGGTATTTACTTTTGTTAAGAAAGCTAATGATGTGTGATATTTATAGTACTTGGTAATTTAAATGCACACAACTTCTTAAGGAATATATTATATAGGTATACAGAGGAATAGTTAAATTAATACATAAGGCAGTAAAATGGCTTACTATGGGGGAGCAGGAGACTTGCTTACCTCCTTTGGGGGTCTGGAAGCACCACCCAATTTTCGTGAGCCTCCGGGCCATTCAAGCAGAGTAGGTGTGAGGACAGGAGACTTAAGGTCCATACACACTGGGCGACTATGCCCAGCGTGTATGGACAGCGATGATCTCATTCATCGCTGTGGGGAAAGCTGCTCAGTGCATACACACTGAGCGGCTTTCCCCCTGCCTGGAGCCAACGGGGGTGGGAGGACGGCATTGCATAGCACATAGCACATTGCAAAGCCGTCCTCAAAGCCACTCATCTGCTGGTATAACCAGCAGATGAGTAGCTTTCTCGGCGATGTTGCGGGAGCGCGCAGCAGCGCTCATCGCTGGGCCATACACTCTGGGCGGCTTTGAGCTGAAAGCCACTCAAACCTGCTGTTTTGAGCGACTTTCAGCTCAAAGTCGCCCAGTGTGTATGGGCCTTTAGTATGGCAACCAATTTCATTTAGCCATCTGTGCTCTGGCATGAATACACTAAAACCTGGACCATTGGGCAGCAACTAGGGGGGGGGGGGGGGGGGGGGGGGGAAATGTGATATCTATATGTGCAAGCAGGTGGGGCAGGGGCAGAGACTAATTACTGCTTTGACCTAGGTGACAAAGATTCTAGTTTCAGCCCTGCTATTTCATGCATGCATATATAGATTTTTATACTTTGCTACTGTGTTTTTTTCTGTTGTATAACAGGACCTACACACAGGGAGATTTCAGGGCATTTTCTAAGCGATCTCGCTAGGTCGCTTAGAAAAATGCCCCTATATCTTTCTGTGTGTAGGGGCCCAGTGTGTATGGGTCACTTACGCCTGCCAGTTAATATCCACCATGCTGGACAAATCTATTTAATCACCAGTCACTGTTCTCACTGGAGAACACTTGCCCTGACAGATCGCTCAGCACACATCGCTAGGCTGAGCGATCTAGCATTGCTCAGCAAAATCTCCCTGTGTGTAGGCCCCTTAAGTCTGAGATCTTCCTCCACTTGTGACTATAGTGTAAATCAACTGCTGTTTTTTTTTCAAACATAGCTGATTGGCTGCTGTGTTATCACCTTCTATGTTATCTCCACTTCATCTCTCCACCAGGCTTAATGCATCTGCCCCAATGAACTAAGTGGACACCTGGTGAAGCCATACCTCTCTCTGTAATGCTTGGACTTTGTCCCAGTAAATATGTCATTGCTAATGAACACATCTAGCCATACAAAGAAGCTTAATGTGATGCTCAGAGTATCCTCGGTGATATTGATGCAGTGTGGGGCAGACAGAGGAAATAAAGCTAAGTGCTGATAAGAAAATGAAGAGTCGGCAAGCCATTATTGGCTTTACACAGTAGAGATGTGTCTTATAATCTATTCTGTCTGCGTAACCTGGTGCAACAGAACCTTAGCAACAGCTGTGACCTGTCATTGCTAAAAGGACATTTTCAGTTGTAATAGATGATACAATAGCATGCTTCGAGTCTAATGCACCAGTAATAATTAATGTCCTTCTAGTTGTGTATACAGAAGTATAGCTGATGTCTGTGATTAGCATACATATAGAATATTGTTCTCTCTGAGTTCTCCTTTATTATACTCAGTGGCGGTTTTTACCTATGGGCTGCAGGGCTACAGCCCCCATCCACCCCAAGGCAAAATCCGCAACTGTATGAAGCCAGGTGCAGTCTATACGACTGCACTGGCTTTAATGTGACTGGCAGTGACGTCATATTGGAAGTCCGACCTGTCAGTCACCCAAGGCAGTCCCAATGGGAAGTGTTCCCTCCCTCCAGGGTGTTCCCTCCCTCCCTCTATGGGCTGATGTGCGGCAGCCCATTAAATTGGATTCTGCGCATGCGCAGTACCGAGGCTCATACTGCACACGCGGCAGACCCGGGGCCCCGAACATGCATCTGTGGACTTCTTTCTAAGCAGCCCAGAGGCTGGGGGCCACCGCATGCACAGTACCGAAGAAGCTACTGCACATGCGGTGGGGACCTGGACTGGCGGTGGTGACCAACAGCGGAGGGGCCCGGCATCGCTGTAGCCCCCTTTCTCCGCAGAGATAAGAGCTGCCGCTGATTATACTGTACCTACTCTCTCTTTATGGCATAGGGAGGGAATTGGAAACTTAAAGACCATGGCGATGAGGAGAAGATATTTTTTTGTTTGTTTCTTTCATGGTTAATATTTTAAAAAAAAAGCAAAAAAAAGCAAAAAAAAACATGTCTCGATACCCTTAGTAATACTCCACATTTCTACCTTGATAGCAAGCCTGTAAGGGATGTAGCTGTAGTAGCCGTGTACTGCTTATATATTTAGATTATGTCAGTGGTTCCCAAACTGTGTGCCTAGGCACCCTGGGGTGCCTCAGGACACATGCTGGGGTGCCTTGGGTTGGTGGACCAGGATCAATTCATATTATTTATGGTCAATGTACCAGGCAAAACCAGTGCAGGTGGCTGCCAATCATAATATATGTGGACAAACAGGAGCAAATCCTGTCCCTCACCAGATAACTGTGACATATAAACACAATGCACTTAATTTAATTTTTTTTTTCTGAATTTCTCGATAAGAAGCATTTGACCTAGGGGTGCCTTGAAAATATTTTGATGCTCTAGGGCGCCGTGATTCAAAAAGAACCCCTGGATTATGTATTTAGATGTATTTATCATTCTAAATGCCACTTGGGTTTCTGTTAGCTTAATTTACATTACTTTGTCTTCTACCCCCCCCCCCCCCCCCCCCGCCCCCCCTAATTTGCTTCTATAGCTCAGTGGTGACCGCACCCAACAGCTCATGTTTTCCAGATCACCTACTAGTATACATGGTAAACATGAACTGTCATCAGCAGTATCTAACCAGTATTTCAATGGAAACTGTTTCAGCTCAGGATCATTTTACCCTGAAAGACCAGATGCCTGAACATGGTGAGTGGTGTAGTGGCGTTCTTTTAAATGCTTCCTCCAATTGAATAATGGGGGTGGGGTTCCTCCAAATTATGGAATATCTGAAGCCATAAAAGTCCACTTTTTCCCTGAATAGGCTTATTAGAGAGGTGGCACTTCTCCACAATGCCTGGTGGTGGTCTTGTAACCTTGTTTCCACCTGGGATCGCCTTATGGATGTTTGATTGTACTCCAGAGGGAAAGAGGGTGAGGTGCTGGATTAGCAGCGTTGGGGGATGGTGCCTGTTACCGACGTGTTTCGCTGCTTAGCAGCAGCTTTTTCAAGGTTTTTTGGGGGGGCCCAAAAGGAGGGACTTTGCACAGATTGAGGTGATATTACTAACATATTCCTTACTGGATGCAGCTTGTGTGTTATAATTTTATACATATTAATAAATGCACATCGCTTGTAACTTTATATATTTTACTGTAATATCGTATTTACACTGTCACACAGTAGGCGCAACCTTCACCCCACAAATCAGTTTTGATGGAGCCTTCTCCACAGCCTGGGAAGTGGTCTAGGTCATCTAAAGAAACTAAAAGTATCAATAATGTCTCTATCATGTAATGCACTATGTTTCCTCGGCGTACCACTGCGTCCTCAGCGTTGCCCACTTCTTTAAAAGAGCATAAACCGCATGATTTAAAACCTCAGTCTGCTCTGAAATCTTTGCCTGGGAGAGACCTTGCTGATGCAGTATTACTACCTGGTTATGTTTTTGCTGTGCTGTGTCTTACCATGGTGTAGGAGCCGTGACATGAAACTCTTTCACATCCTCAACTTTGTAGCAGAGTTTGTCTGACCCTTGCCCAGTTTAAAGCCTCCTACACAGATATTTCTGTTTCAGTGAGACTGTTTCAAGTAACCTACTGTACATATAAAAATGATTATCATTATCACATGTTTGGTTAATCATACACCAAGCAAAATTCTACAAAACCTCTAACTTTGTGCAAGTGTACATAGAAGATTTGATGCGGCGTTAAGGCAAAAGATGGTCACACAAAAAATTGTTTTGATTTAGATTTCTCTTCTGTTCATTCACTTTGCATGTTGCTAATTGATAAACCTACTGTTTTTGAAAGCCTTCTTACTTGAAAGCATTTTTCCGTACCTGCCAAAAACATCTGCACAGTACTGTACTTTATTGACAAACTGATTTACAACTCCTAAAGCGGTTGACTGTTTAAGGTAGTACGTTTTATTATACTTTGCAAACAGATGATCTAGTTGAAAATTAGGTAGCATCTGCCAGGATATTGTAGGATGCCATAAATACCATGGCGTACGTGACCACTTAAGCTGGTGGCCCTATCTAGCATTTTGGAATTTCCACTGAACCATTTTCTGTTATTAGGAAGTCCCTGTAATACCAATCTGGTCAACTATTGTTTTATAACAGCTGTTGTATTTGATATAGTGTTTCCTATTGTAAGATTTTTATGAAAGTTCTTTTATTGAAATGCATAAATCTATTTTCTATGAAGCTATATAAATAAAACTCAAGACTGAAAATCATGGGATAAAATACACTTTATATATATACACAAATGTCTAGAAAGTGTTCCACTCGCTATTTCATATGTTCTAGACTTTCTGGTAAATGTTGCTGTTTAAGTTATAGATTAAAGTTCTATTTTTAACATCTGGTGCTAGAGTTGGCCATCGACCTTTAGAAACTATTGATGGTCTGACAGATAACTAATTTTATCATTAATATCGTAGCCCCGAATTGGTCATTGCCCTTGATGGTAGCCTTAAACCCTGATTAGATGCTATGGACATAGGGACAGATAAAGTACCAGCCAGTCAGGTCTTAATGGTCAGGTTACAGGCTGGGTTTGATAGAAGACTGTTAGGAGCTGGTTGGTAGTTAGCACTCACCATTTTATCCCTTTTCAAGGCTTAGCACATCTGGCCCACAGTGAGCTTAGCAAAACACAGCAGACAGTGATGCGACAACCCATGGCTCCTGGCGCATTTCAAAAATGACTTATGAGTATTTGCCATGTTTGCCAGGAAGTTGGTGGGGCCATGTAGCAACTGGTCTCCTACAAGGACAGCAGTACAGAAGAACAGGTGCAGAGTCTGATAAACAGGCTACAGCAAGGCTAGTACAGCAGCAGCTACAGGAGCCGAGCATATCTTCAGCACATGTGTGAAACCTCAAAGGGGGTTGCCATATTTAAGCAATGTCAACAATTGATGGAAAGCTTACTGATGTCTATCCTTATGTGGAGCTGCATATCCCACCATGCTCTGCCGCAAATCTGTGAGAGGGGATGCTGGAATGTCTAGTTCCACTGCAGTTGGAGGGCCACATGTTGAATATCCCTGCTGGACTTTGCTTGTGTTTGTTCCATGTGAATATGTGTCTTACACAACATATCTTCTCACACACCACTGCTTCTTTATTGTAGCTACTGTACCAACCACTACATGGAAGAAGGCTACATGAGAAAGTTTCATTCCAAGTTTAACCTTCGACATTCTTTCAAGATGGCTTTTGTTTCTTCTTCTGTTGTGGTGAGTAAAAATTACCGTAGTCATCATTCGTAATGCCGCTTACTGTACCTGCAAAAAAACTGTTCACATTAATTTCACTGGTTTTACCACATTGAAAGAGAACCTGATGAAGCTCTCTAAGCGAAGCGTACACTGACCCTGTCAGCATCTGTTATGACTCCCTCATTTCCCTCCCCACATACCAATGTGTAAATATTTGTGAAACTGTCATTCAGCCTGAGCCGCAGTACAGCACGTGTGCCAGTCTCCACTGGGCACGCGTCAGAGGTCACGGTGTGTGGCGTCCACACCGAGATACACTGATCCTCGTGACAGATTTGAGACTGCTGGCGCCCATCTCGTGCGCCTCAGCCCAGTCTGTCATATAGCGGGCGGCAGCAGGAACCGTGTGCGCCTAGGAGGTAGCGGTAAGGCGAACTGACTGTGAAGTGAGAGATCACGTCAGAAGCCTGATACCGCACCCGGGCACAGGTTTGAACTGCGCATCCACCCTCTACCCGCCATTGTTATATTTGCGGATTATTGAAATATCCAATACCCCACTAATAAGGGTATAATCCCTGCATTGGACATACACGGCCAGGTTGACAGCTGAGTCAACTCCCACACCTGTCACTAACAATTATTATTACATATACCAGTGGGTGTATGACACAATAAAACACCATACTGATATTAGTGGGAGATCCTAAAGGGGAGAATACAGAGTTGGGGTATATTATCCCTTTTAAATTCACTTTGTGTTGTGTGATTTGTGTGTCTAATACTTCGCTACATTTTTTAACAATATAGCTAATAAAGGTTACATTTTAAATGAATCATTCTTCAGGTGCATCACCCAGCGTCACACCTTTCTCTTTTTTGTAAACACTATGAGTCTTACACAAGCTTTCGGGCTTTATTAGGCCCTTCTTGTTACCTGACGAAGAGCCTAATATAGCCCGAAAGCTTGTGTAAGACTCATGGTGTATGAGTGAATATATTGCCGTTGCTAAACAAGTGGACTCATATATGGACTCATATACTGTGTATGTATGTATATATATATATATATATATATATATATATATATATATATATATATATATATATATATATATATATATTATACTCACACACTCACACACTTGCAGATGTTTTAAACATCAGAACTCTGTAAACTAGAAAAGCACTGAAACAAAATATACATTGCAATGGTTGTTGCTCAATGCGATGTTGTTTACCAGTGTACTGTTGCTGTAATAGTATTACCAAAAGTATGTGGGATTCCTGTTTCAGGACATGGGTTCTCTATTCATAGCTACATTTCAGGATATGGGTAAACTATTCAAGATGCATTTTAGGACAGTCATCTATACGTAAATATATTTCAGTGGTCCGATTTGCAGCATACTATCTTCCTCTTGCTCTCTGAGTTTGTCCCTTCCTTGTAAACTAATGAGTGTCCTGCAAGTTAGCTTGTACTTTCTGGCCACATAGCCTTGAAATATTTCTTGCATGTTATAAAATTAATAATTTTAATAGACCAAGAAGGAGACAATACAATAGATCAGTTTATCTACACATATATGGTCTGATGCAGAGTTGTCTAAATATGTGTGATTGGGTGGCAACCTGGTGTTTTGACTGTGGGTGTGTAGATGGAGTTGTGGACCATACCAGTGGTAGATCCAGGGGGTGGGCAATTACCACCATAGAGCAGCACTGTACAGGGAGATATAGGAGGCTGCATACGGATGAATATCCAGACTTGGGGCCTAATTCAGCAAGGAGATTGTATATATATGCAAATCTGCACACAGCAGCTTAGCATATATACGATCCTAAGCAATGCAAATGCAGGAGGAGGTGCATAACTGCAATGTGATCGCTGTTCTGGAAAATAATCTTCATTTGCTCAGACTTGCACTCACAGGGGGCCTTGCTAAGGACACTGCATACCCATTGCTGCCCTTGGCCTTGCCATGCCTCAGATATGAGGGCAACAGTCCCATGTCTGTCCCCGCAAACTTCTCTGCCTATCATTCCAGCAGAGGCGATCACAGGACCTATTCTACACATGCAGAGCCGGACCTGCAGCTCTACTTGGACATGTTATGGACTGCTGCTGTATAGACAGTAGCAGCTAGTTCCCATGCAGTAAGTGTAGTTTGGACCAAGTGACCAATTGACCATACCATGTGTCCTGCGATTGCAAGGTCGTCGAATACTGAATTCACTATCCACCTCACCTCCGGTTGCCTTTATTAACCAGGTGGTGATCAAAGCAAGCCTGCAATGGTACACTTTGGCCCTTATTATGATTTACACACTCCAATGCGTGTAATAGTCATTTATGCGCATGCCCAGCCACTGTGTGCGGGCGGCCATGGGAGATGTGCCCATGGGAACACCCAACGTTTCATGGGCGATCACATGAAAACGCTGGGCGTTCTCATGGTAGTTCCCCGATGGTGCGGGTGGCAGGCAGCCTACGCCAGTGGATGTAAGCTGCCCGCCCGCTTCCCGCACAGGTCGCCAACAGATCTGAGACACCACAGAGGTGTCTTTTCGAGTCAACCAGAATAAGGGCCTTTGTGTGTACTGTAGACTACTTTCATGCTCCCCTGCCCTCATGAGTCATATGGTATGTCCCGTCAGCCAGAACATTCACTAAAGAAGATGTATATCCAACCCTGTACAGACTGCAAGGACTATGCTTACTGCACTGATCAGCATGCAACTTTAGTAAAACAGTGTTTTAGGAATATAACAAAAAATCTAGACTTGCAGATGCTTAATGCATTTGAAGCAAAATAGACACCTTACAATTGTAGTTACATTGTTGCATAACAGTGTTACAGGTCCTGGAATAGTACTGCCAAAAGTATATGGGTTCCTGTGGGTTTCTGTTTTACTATATGTCTAGATACATTTCAGGACATAGTCAATCTATTCCTAGGTGCATTTTAGGACAAAAGTTATCTACTGCATTCATAGACAGAACTTCCCAATGGGATTAAAGCTGAAGTTATTGTGTGGCATATGTTTATGGTTCCACTGGTGTTTGTGTTTGTTTTATTGGAACCTATGGGTACATACCTACTATAAGAGAGCCATTGTATATCCTGATGACGGCAAGATACATGATCTATAGCTTAATCCAGTAACGTATTTTCAAAACTACAGATCATCGCCGTGTAAAAGTGCTCACGGGATTCAAATAAAATGTGACGTTAAAATAGGAAATGCCGTGTTAAACACAGCCGTGTTACAGTTAAAACAGGGTAATTAAGCAAATTACAGCTTGATTAATTTGTTACTTGCACTGTTTAAAAAAACTAATTAGCATAATTATATTTGTACACACATTCTATTTAAACATGTAGCTCTACTACATAGCCAGGAGGAGAGCTGGGACCGCAGACAAGCAGATCTGCGGGTCCCGGCCACAGACACAGTGGCGGCAAGCATCAGGGTAAGCCAGAGCAGTGCAGCGCATCTATAGCGCCGCAGACCCCCCGGCGCCCACACTCGCTCATCGCCTTCCCCCTCCTTCTGTGGGGCCTTTGTTATGCCACTGTGTTTAGCAGCTTTACAAGGGAAGCTACATGTGTATTAGCCATGGGTACCTGGAACCTTTTAATCAGGCCATGGTCCTGCAGAGGCAGCCTGTCATTTCTCTCCCTATGTGTGTGCGAGGAGGATCTCGCACAAGTTATGGGGTTTTATTTCTTCATGGTAGCGTGGCCATGCACCCTCCCAGAGGCCATGCCTCCATCCGGTGGCCACACCCCTTCCATTTTATAGGGTCCTGGCCAACCTATCGGTGCACCTGGCCCCGGGTGACAAATCCTAGCTTCAGACCTACTAGTACTATCAGATTGTAATGCACTTTGTAGAATGGATATTGCTAGTATCCAACTCAAGTGTGCTGAGTAGCTTGATCCTGACCCATACAGACTGGCACTAGCCATAGCTGCCTACCCTCCTGCATTCTGCAGAAGACTCCCTGAAATAGCAGCAATCTCCCTCTCTCCCTCATTAGTTTAGCAATCTCCCTCATTTCACCTAGCCCACATTACACTGTTACATTTGTGGGGAAAAAATGAATGAGAGATAGATACATTTACATTGAATTATCTGCACCATTTCCGGTTCAGTGTTTATGTCGACTGTGTCAACATTCGGGTCAAAATACAGTAAAAATCCCCATGTCAACCTTATGACTCTGTCAACCTTCCCCATGTCGACCTTATGACACTGGCAACCTTATGACCCTGTTGACGTAACCCATGTCGACATTCCTGCATGTCGACCTTCAGCCATGTCGACCTTAATGCATGTCGACCTAGTGGTGTCAACCTAATGCTTTTAGACCTAATGCTTGTCTATCCAATGATCCCATTCCCAAGTGGATCTATATGTTAATAGCTCTGTTGGGCGCCCTCAAGTGGCTGCTGGTGTGAAAACATTTTCCTACAGCCCGATATGTGAAAAGTGAGGCTGTAATGAGATGTTTTAATATAAGAAAATGAGCCTTAAACATGTAATGGGGGGGGGGGGACACAAGAACACAATGGGGGGGGAGCTGTTACAATGGCATCTGATCGGCGGCGGCAGTAGACCCATTTGCCCATCTGGCCGAAAGCAAGACTCACCTAAAAGTACTTGATGCCTATGGAACAGTGAGCAATATTAAGCGAGAATCCTGCCGCTGTAAAGTGTGGCTGTGTCAAGCAAATCCAGTCAGCAATTGAATCTCCCCAACATTTTTTAAGCTATTTAGGTATTTTAAAATGCAGTTGTGTATTAAAAACAGGAAATGCTAGTTATTGGCAGACTAGATGGGCCAAGTGGTTCTTATCTGTCGTGAAATTCTGTGTTTAGGTACATATATTGCAATAAATGAAATGCTCATTTGGCCAACTCCTGATTAAATTCTTCCCGTACTGTAGCAAACATGAATCCAATCAAAATGCATGATTGTACGCTTGTCCTAGAAATGCAGCTATTGCCTGGAGAATGTTTGCCTTTGTAAATCTGTTTCCAAGCAAGACTCAACCCATTTGCGGAAAACATAGCAATAATGTTATGATTCTGAATAAATTCATGTTTTGTCTATAATGGATGTAGTGTGTACAATATGATACCGTTCTTAAATTATATACAGTGCACTATGTTATCTGTTTAGATATTAAACCTCCTAGCTTATGTGTGCCTAATGACATAACTACAGGATGGCTAGGCCAGCAAATTTCCAGAGGGTCCACAAGGGGAAAAGAGCCCAGCCCAACCACAAAACCAGATATGAGGAGCCTGGGAATTGGCAGCGCTCTGTCTATCACAACTTCCTCTGCATTAAGAATGCAGCTGCAGCACTCTGCTTCTCCTTCCTGTGCCCGCCCCCAGACCCCTGTGTAACTAGCCAATAGGAGTCCAGGGGAGGACTTGTAAAGGAAGGGAAGGAAAACTGAAGCCGTGAGACTGCGCTGCCTATCCCAGTGGTCAGGAAGGAATCCCACGTATTACATGTAATGTTAAAGGTTTGTTTATATGTTGGACCATGATTATCAATTTAATAATATAATAAGTTATACATAATATAATCAATTATTAATAATAAAGATTATCAGTATAAACTATATTTAAGGACAGAAAAAAAATCACAGATTGGTGAAGGAAAGCGAGTCTTCTAACATAATGGGTGCAGTGTGTAGACGGGCCCCTAAGTCCCAAGGGGCCCACACCACACATGCTGCATCCCTTTTTTATAAGCACCCTTATGCCAATATATTGCATAAGTGATAATCTTATTTACACTACAGTACAGGAGTGGGTTACTGACTAGCAATATGTGTGTGTGAGCTCATTGGGCATGATATACTGTAGTATCATTGACTAGACCCAGGTATATGGTTCGAGGCCAAAGTCCAAAGAGGAGGTAGAAACAACTCTCTATTCTTGCTTATGACCAGGGCTGGCACCAGAAATCTTGGGGCCCAGTACACTGATATATTTGGGGGCCCAATACCACACCCCCTTGAGCAGAAAATTTGTAGTACACTACATATTGGGGTATGGTATATGGTCCCGACAGTCGGGACAGTCATTAGCCCTGACGTCGGGATGCCGACTGGCCGGACTCAGACAGCATGGCAAGCTCAACAAAGCCCCTTGCGGGCATGCTGCACCTGGTGGCCGCCGGGACCCCGTGTGTCGGGGTAATAACTGTCGGGTTACCGACTGTCGGGAAACTGTCCGGCACCCGCATATTGAATGTGGGGGGTTTTTAATTGTTACAAAAGAAACATAATTAATATTCACTAATACCGGAGGGGGTTCCCAGCAAGTACCCTTACAGGAATACAGATGGGTGCCTTTATAAACCATTGCTAGGCACTGTACTGCCGCAGCCATGCTTACAGCCCCGGAGCCCTTCAGAACCTTGGGGCCCCTCACAAGCTTGGGGCCCGGGACAGGTGTCCCCTTTGATCCCCCCCCTACCTGTTGCCTGCCCTGCTTATGACTTGTGCAGAGAGAGCTCTGTGTTGGGTGCACATACTGTATGTAAGTAGACCTTTTGCGAGATTAGTATCTCATACCTCCCAACATGACCCATTCTTGGAGGGACTAAATGCTCTGCTCTTGGACTTCCTTGCCAGCTGCAATTGCCGATGTGGGACTGCATCACTGTCCAAAATTCAAATAGGGGAGCCACACCTGCCAGTGATTCCTTGACTATGGAGTTTGGGGTGGCAATTGGTGCAGGGCCCCTATCTGAATTTTGGACTGTGCTACATCCCTGCAACTCCGCAACTGCCACTGGCATGCAAGTCCAGGAACAGAGCATCTTGTCCCTCCTGGAATGGGTCAAGTTGGGAGGTATGATTTATTTTTAAATCACTCTGCACTTCTGTGTAGGTGACATATCCCATCTCCCAAATAGAGGACATACTGACTAAACAATAATGTTTTATTATAAGGATTAACCAGTCAAAAAAAATTTTTGCCACTGAAAGCACCTTTTATCCAGAAAAGGAACTACTACTGTAAGGTCAGTATTACACATGGCAACACCTTAAGTGGGATGTAACCTATGTATAAGAATAATGTTTATTTCCATTACAAAGGTTAGTCCTGGCATCACTAATCTAGAAATAATATAACAGACCATATTACCATAAAAAATGCTTGTTTGGTATTACCAAGAAATAAAGTTTATGATGTTCGCTAATATTTAACTCCATGTTGTGCTCTGTAGTTCAACCCACTTATTTTCTGTGTTACAATCCAACACAAAGCAAGAAACCACCAGGAAGAAGCATCAGTCCTGCAGCTTCGGTATCCCCTGGCTGAATAGACTGTACAGGCAAGTCTATCTTGACTATGTTGCCTGTAGAAGGTATTTAGCCTAGAGCCATATAGCAAGATATTGAAAATCTTATTTAAGTGCATTTAGCCAAAATCGGGTAGTCTAAAGTGGCCATTAGCCTGAATCTCATTTTGTGTACACACCATAAACTGTGTACACAAGGTGCGATTTTGGCTTTGGCAGATTTCGACTATGCTATTGACTATTTTCACTTGAGATTCTATTTGGCAAACTACATTACAAGCAAGTAAGCAACATAGTCAAAATCGCCTTTCCTGTACAGTCTATTTCTCCATGTGAGACCGACCTAATGGCATAGCTGCCTATCCTCCTGCATTCTGCTCAAATAGCAGCAATCTCCCTCTCTCCCTCATTAGTCTAGCAATCTCCCTCATGTCACCTAGCCCTCATTTCACGTTTACATTTTTGGGGAAAAAAGGAATTAGAGAAAGATACATTTACAATGAATCATCAGCGCCATTTCCCAGCACATTACCAAGTACAGTATCTCTTACTAACGGCTTTGGGGCTCATCTACATTTGGATATAAGTAATTTTAAAAGATTCCTCTCAGATGTAGCAGTGCACGCCCACGCTTCTATGTGCCACATTCACAATCTCTCTTCACAATCTCTCCATATATGGAACTAGACACGCCCTTTGGGTGGAGCATGACATACCCCCTCAATGAGGCGCTGTGCAAAATTATACTACCAACTATAATTTCCCTGAAACTCATTTTCAAAAGTAGGCAAGTATGCCTCATGGGGCCGTGCATCAATATCGCAAGCAGAGGAAACATTGAGATTTTGGCTAACTTTCTAGACAATTTCGACTATATAGTCAAGGTGCCCATAGACGGTTTGTTTTTTTGGGTGAGATTCGCGCTCCCACGCACATCACATCTCACAGCACAGGCAGCACTGTGCAGCCTACATTTTTTGTACTAGATCGCTTTGTATCTAGTACAAAAAGCACGCTGCAGTAGCATATTGTATGGGTTTTTGTACTAGATACAAGGCAATCTAGTACAAAAAGTACGGAGTTCATCGCTCTGTGTATGGGCACCTTCAAAATTATAAGCCGAAATCACACCATGTGTACACACCTATAAGCAGTATTCTGTTTGTTTGTTTGTTTGTTTGTTTGTTTGATTTATTTTAAGACTATAAAAGAAGTTTGTACAATTGAACAATTGATGACCATGGAATGTCATCGCCTACACAGCAAGAGACCACATAAGTCTGTATAAAATTAGTACAGAGGACCAAAAATACTCAAACAAATAGGCAGCTCTAATAAAAAAAGAAAAAAAAAGAAAATAATAATTCACAATTGCCAAAATCTATTTATATTTAAAATCATACTACACAATAGAGGTGTCAGCGGGGATATTTTCAGGGCCACTGTAGTTGACTGCTTCCGAAATATAAAATAAATTATATTTAAAAAAATAATACTTTGCTCTTTCCTTTGCCTTACTTCTTAATGTTTAAATCCCGCAAGAAGAATATATTGTGATTCAGCTATTTTTATAGTTCATTCGTCTGACAGTATTAACTGATAACTTCTTTGATCTTTTTTGCATAGCCCTGTCATGTTAAGATGTTCTAGACAGACTTAATCTCTTTAGTCTGTCAATGGCAGAGATGAGTCTGTCTCAAGACTATGCTTAATTAGCCTTGGCATAGCAATCCAAGTGTGCCTTGTCTGACATATTATTGGCCTGTGCCCATCACAACATAGGTGACTGTAAGACAATGAAAATGTACTTTATGCATCTTTACAGGGAATATTCTGACACAAGTTTAATTATTGTTCACTTGTATGGATATTTATTGTATGGGTATTTGTTTGAGTTCACCTTCTGTATTTGGATTTTATTTTATGATCTCTACCATAATTTGTTTAGGACTGCCTCATCTCCACCAGGTATGCTCAATGGGAGCCAGGCGTGCACTGCCCACACAACAGCTCCAATTAGGGATGGCCATCATTGCGATTGCCATCAATGGCAATAGTGCAACTGGCCATCGATTGTGGCATACTATGCAATGGGTGACCATCAATGTTTTTTTACCTATCAATGGTCATCCCTTTTCTTTGACTTATTGGCATGTAGGCCAATCAAAACATGAGGGCAAGGCTTCACGGGTGTCTGGGGCAGGGCTATGCTCCACGCCCTTGCCCCTTGGGGGGGGGGGATTGTTGTTTATGCTTGACATCAATGCTATCGGTTTCTAAACTATTCTAATTTGACCATTAACAATCAATGATTTTGAATGGTTGATGGCCATCCATAGCTCCCACTGCAAATAGGATGGGCCGCCACTAAAACTAGGTGTGTTTGTAGAGTGTAAATTGCACTTGAACAGGCATTCTATAAGTAAAAGGATAATAATCTAATGAGAGATCCATGAAGGGCCAGTTTCGGAGATGCATGCAATAATGATAGTTTACCAACATCTACAAAATCTGTACTGTGCCCATGCTGATACCCATCAGTGACGACAGTCGCAGTGCCCTCTTCGCATACTTGCCTACATTTTAATACTTCTCTCTGGGAGAAGCCCGGAGAGGAGAAGCAGCTGTAGACTTTGGGGGCAACGGAGGCTATAAAATGATGGTGATTCACATCATTGTAGAACCCTCCATTACTGGCATTATCCTAGGCTGCTAGTTTCACTAGGAAGCTGGTGGCATGTGGGAGGAGCACATGGTCTGTCTTGTTGTTTGTTTCTGTGCAAAAATATTTGCTCATTTTTTTTCCCCTTACTAGCAAAAATTTTAATCTGCTTATACACTGGGGAGAGTACAGGTACCTTATTTAAAATAGCACCCAATGCTGAAGCTAGGCGTCATTTTAGTTTGACAATGCTTTGTTTCAGAGTGGGAACATTTTTAAGCAAGTCTCGTATATAGTATTTATAGTATCTCGGTCGGGCTGAAGTTCTAATTGGGATAGGATTTGATGAATGTTTGCTAGAGGTCTACCAAGGTTCCAAGTACTAGAGTGTGGCAACTCTGCCTGGTTTTATTTATTTATGTTTTCCTTTATACTGTGTTTAATTTGTCATCTTTTATGTAACCTTAACTTTAGGCTTTCTGGCCCTGTTTAGTTTAAAGACTATTCTCTATTGTATATGTATGATTGTTCTAGATGAAAAGAATGTGATAGCCCTCCAGTGTTCTGGATTCATGTACTATATAAGGTAAAGGACATGTGATGGGATAGACTTGTGTTTTACCTACAGTTCCCCCTGTCCTCAAGGCACATAATCAGTCCAGGTTTTATGCTTGAGCTCATTTGGTTGAATCAAAATAATTGAAATACTAATTAAGTCACCTGTGCTTCCAACCAGGACTGTTATTGTGCCTTGATGACCGCGGTTGGAAACCCCTGGGCTAGAGGGAGATAGGTGGGGGGAAAAGATGCATTTATTTTATCTATTCCACCCACTAGATCATCATTAAGTGTATATACCTCCATAGATGTGTTGACATGTATATGTACGACCTAGATAACATTAATCATGTATGATAATCCAATGAAACCTAAAAGTATCCCCAAGGAACCTGTGTTCTCATGTCAGACTATCTTTGCACAAGTCCCACAATCTAATGAGCAAGTGTATGAAGATCTAGATGGAATGTCCCTCACCTCTGTACTTTGTTAAATATTTGTTTTCTCAAGGTGGTATAAATTACAACTTGTAAATAGCAATATACAGACTGGCCTGCTGACGTGTCAGGTTTTGGGAACATGTACTGTACGTTTCTATTTTCACCATGTTGTAACCTGTGTGAGCAGAGAATGAAGACATGCCTGATCCAAATTTAGCCATTATAACAAAGTTGTAAGGCAGCCCATGACTTGCAGTCTTCCTCGATTGCTGCAAATGCATTCTTTAGGCCAGTAGCAAGTATCTTAACCTCTTCATATAGCCACAAGGAAATAGCTAAGATATACAGTACAGTATGTTCTTGTTCTGGTCCTCCACTGCATGTGTTATTGGGGCAGATGTATGAAGGGTCGTTATGGGGGAGAAGGGGTATCAGCGCACGTTATGTGCACTGATACCGCTTCTCCCCCATGTATGAAGCAGCCAGCGTGCGGTACAGGACAGAGGCGCTATGCGCCCCTGTCCATATCGGCGCTGCTATCTAAATGATAGCCGGCCGAATGTATGAACGGTCAGCATCGCTGACCGTTCCGCACGCTACCGTTTTTGGCTTCGCCAGCATCAGGCTGGCGAAGCCCTATCTAAACAGCAGGGACAGCGCTGTCCCTGCTGTCAGCTGTGGGCTGCGCTGGGGATCTCGCGTGAGTAGCGAGATCCCGCGCATGCCCAGTGCAGCCGGCCGGGGGACAGGAGACAGCGCATCAGTGTAAACTGATGCGCAATCTCCAGGAGGGGACATCGCCGGAGGGGGGAGTTAGCGCTCCCCCGCTTCGGCAGACAAGATGTTTATACATCTTGTCGATGTCCCTTCCTGCTTCGCCTCGTTAATGAGGCGAAGCAGGAAGTATTATAACGGCGCGATAAGCGCTGCTATAATACATCTGCCCCACTGTGTGTGTGGAGTTTATTGTGTGTGTGTGTGTGTGTATGATATATATATATACCCTCTTGGATATCCCCCCCCCCCCCCACCAAGGCATTTCCCCGACTGCAGCATTAATTTCCCGCAATTCACGGCTTTTCATGGGGAGGAGGCAGGGCTAAAGATACAAATCGCATCTACATCCGGCCCTGCCCCCTGCAGTGCTGCTGACAGTCTCCTCTCCGGTGCTACTGCTGGAGAGAAGACTTTAACCCCTTCACTGGTACTCCCGAGAATTTTCTGGGCTGTGCTCCAGTGCCCAGACTACGCTACCTAGTGCCAAGCAGCGCCGCTGAGCTAAGCGCTGAGATGAGGGCTGAGCTCAGCTTCAGCTGCTGTCCGGCTCCGGCTGGCCGCCCCCCGCCTCCTTTCCCCCGGCTGTGTGCGACGTGACCTTGTACCATCACGCCGCACACAGCCGGTTTGCCAGGGGCAGGGCCGGGGAGCGGCTGATGAAGTGCTCAGCGGCGCTGCCCGGCACCAGGACTGACGGTGGTGGGTTTTTTAAGGGAACACTCCCCCAAAAAAACTCGCCCAGTGGGGAGCGCTCCCTAAAAAGAAAAAAACACCACTGAAGGGGTTAAAAGTAGGCAACCTTGATATAGAAGCTAATGGGTTGGTGGATTTTTTTTTTCCACTTTGACTCTTCAAGGCTTAGTATATCCAATGATTTGAATCCTTACTTCCATGTCTCCATTACCATCACATATTGAATCAATGTTTGGGAAACAAACTGAAGTCCTAAATACAAAAAGAGGCTTTCTAGAAGCAGGAATGAAATGTAAAATACATTGAAGGACATAAGTTATTACTCCAATACCTAAAATGTTGATGAAGTAGAAAGAGCGGTGTGATTCTGAGAATTGCTGTACTGATCATTCAGTCCTTCCTGTGTTTGCTCCTTTTCAGTTGCTGAATAAGAGGTTCAGTTGTTCACTGTACGTAATTGGTTTCCTGTGTTCTTAAACAGGATGTCTCTATCATTTATTATCTTTTGTATATTTCATTCTTAGAAATGAACACTAGGTATTTCTAGCAAATCTGGAAACTTACGAAAGGGAAATATCAATATAAGCAGAATTTTATTCTTGATAAAAGTTAACCAGATGCACACAATATAATATTATTTAAAAAAAAATGATATAAGTTATACAAACAACCATCAAGAACACTGCATTATTATAAAAATAGGACATTGTTATCATTTCTTCCGGCAGCTAGTATTAACTTATATGTGCAGACTATTTACCCTGTCCTACCCAACTTTTCATTCATTGTTAGGAATTATACACACAAAAACCAGATCGTGTTCTGGCACACACAACACACCCTGGCTTTCAATGGAGACATGCATTTGAGGAGGAGGAGGGTGATACCCCAACTCACTCGGCAGCTCTTGGGCGGCTGTCAGTTGGGCGTCCAGAGCGCTGGCCATGCCCCCACAGTGGTAAAAATAAGCACACCCACTCTGATCGTGAGGCCATGCCTTTTTTTTTGGGGGGGGGGGTAGGTCCCTCCTGCACTGCCACCAATGTTGGGAGGTATGCTGTTGGCACTCTGCTGAATAGCTCCAGTCATCCACTAATCAGCATGCTGACAGCCATTCCCTATCTGGCTGCAGGGCTGGGAGTCTGGGGGAACATGCTGAATATGTGTAGTTAATTTACATGTGCCCATTCATGCACCCTTCAGCAAACTGCCCAGCATGTAAAACTGGTTCATGTATTTACTTTGGGGCATAACCATGCTCCCACTGTTTTGGCTCACCTCTTTTGGTACTGTTTACCTAGCACGGCGCCCATCGCGTTGATCGCATGTACATCGCATGCCATTATAGTGGCATGCGGTGCCTGCGGTGCGATTATAGCGATTTTACATAGGGAACAATGTTAAATTACCTTCCAATCAACCAGATCAACCCAATGGA
The DNA here is from genome assembly GCF_055691185.1 of Crinia signifera. Taxonomy (NCBI): domain Eukaryota; kingdom Metazoa; phylum Chordata; class Amphibia; order Anura; family Myobatrachidae; genus Crinia; species Crinia signifera. The sequence continues at coordinate 236,340,349 of NC_139222.1, read as the reverse complement.
CCCGATTTTACATAGGGAACAATGTTAAATTGGTACTCTTTACCTAGAAGGGCGCCAGCGATTGAAATCGCGGTCGTCGGGGGTAAAAATCGCGGTCATCGCGGGCATCGCGGGTAAATCGGGATGGCCGCGATGCCCGCGATGACCGCGATTTTCCCATAGGGAACAATGTTAAAAAGGCTAATTGACCGCGATTTGACTGTTAAATGCCTCAATGGACCCGATTTGGCCCTAGGAATCAATGTTAAATGGGCCACAGAGCCCAAATAAGCACAATTAACCCTTAAATGTCCCCCCCAATTTTTAACGCCACCCCACGATCCACGCGAACCCGAAGCGTGGCGAGCGCAGCGAGCCCGCGAGGGGCGGCGGTACGCGTCCTCCGACCTTTTCATGCCCTACTATCCACTAGGGCGTGGAGTGAGAATATAATAGTGTGGCGAGCGCAGCGAGCCACCGAGCCCGAAGCGTGGCGAGCGCAGCGAGCCCCGCGAGGGGAAGCGGATACCTTCACAGGTAGACGCGTCCCCTCGCGGGCTTCACAGGTGTCGGCGTCGCCACGGACACCTGTGAAGCCCGCGAGGGGACGCGTATAACTGTGAAGGTATCCGCGTCCCCTCGCGGGGCTCGCTGCGCTCGCTACGCTTCGGGCTCGGTGGCTCGCTGCGCTCGCCACACTATTATATTCTCACTCCACGCCCTAGTGGATAGTAGGGCATGAAAAGGTCGGAGGACGCGTACCGCCGCCCCTCGCGGGCTCGCTGCGCTCGCCACGCTTCGGGTTCGCGTGGATCGTGGGGTGGCGTTAAAAATTGGGGGGGACATTTAAGGGTTAATGGGCTCTGTGGCCCATTTAACATTGATTTCTATGGCCAAATCGGGTCCATTGAGCCATTTAACAGTAAAATCGGGTCCATCGCGCCTTTTAACATTGATTCCTATGGGAAATCGGGAGCATCGCGTCGCGGGCATCGCGGGTACATTTATGGCCGGCCGCGACGCGACCGACACGATTTCCATGTTTAACATGGGTTTCAATGGGAAATCGCGGGCATCGCGTCGGTCGCGTCGCGGCCAGACATAAATGTACCCGCGATGCCCGCGACGGGCGCCCTTCTAGGTAAAGAGTACCGTTAAATTCCCTTCCAATCAACCAGATCAACCCAATGGACACGATTTACATAGGGAACAATGTTAAATAGCCCCCAGACCACAAATTGAATAGAATAACCACCCTGAAGTGTGAAATGCCCCCCCATTGTTAACGTCACCCCACGGTCAACGTCATCCCGAAGTGTGGCGAGCGCAGCGAGCCCGCGAGGGGCGGCGGTACGCGTCCTCCAACCTTTTCATACCCCCACTATCCACGTCGGTGTGGAGTTAAGAATAGAAAGGGTGGCGAGCGCAGCGAGCCACCGTGCCCGAAGCGTGATGAGCGCAGCGAGCCCCGCGAGGGGACGCGGATACCTTCACACTTCACACTTCAGGGTGGTTATTCAATTCAATTTGTGGTCTGGGGGCTATTTAACATTGTTCCCTATGTAAAATCGTGTCCATTGGGTTGATCTGGTTGATTGGAAGGGAATTTAATATTGTTTCCTATGTAAAATCGGGTCCATTGGGTTGATCTGGTTGATTGGAAGGGAATTTAACATTGTTCCCTATGTAAAATCGGGTCCATTGGGTTGATCTGGTTGATTGGAAGGTAATTTAACATTACAAACACATAAGATGCATGCGATACCCGCGATATAGATCGTGGGCACCGTTCTAGGTAAACAGTACCCCTCTTTTTTATAGAGCAAGATAGCTGTGGACCGATCTAGAACAGGCCTGGCATAATAAGTATATTGCCCACATCATACCTCCCAACATGACCCTCTCCTGGAGGGACACGATGCTCTGCTCCTGGACTTCCCTCTTATTGTATGATTGCCATCACCTGTGTTAAACAGGTTCATGGATTTGAAAGGTGTTTCACTAGGGGTATTGCCCGATCACCAGCCCACATCTGTCTGTTAGCAGCAATAACACCACTCCACCACCACACCACTCCAAAAATAGTTATTTTACTTTTGAGTAACTCAGTCATTTGTTATTCATTTCTTCCCCTTCCTCAGGACAGAGGGAGTTGTAGAATGATTGCACCCATGTGTTCCAAGCTCAATCCATTCCATGCTGTCCAAACCGGTACCCTACTCTGCACTGTGCTGTGTTACTGTGCCCGGACCCCTATTGTGCGCTATACTGAGTTACTGTGCCCGGACCCCTATTGTGCGCTGTGCTGTGTTACTGTGCCCGGACCTCTATTGTGCGCTGTGCTGTGTTACTGGGATTGGGCCCCTATTGTGCGCTGTGCTGTGTTACTGTGCTCGGAACCCTATTGTGTGCTGTGCTGTGTTACTGGGACCGGACCCCTATTGTGCGCTGTGCTGTGTTACTGTGCCCGAACCCCTATTGTGCGCTGTACTGTGTTACTGTGCCCGGACCTCTATTGTGCTCTGTGCTGTGTTACTGTGCCCGGAACCATATTGTGCACTGCGCTGTATCTGTGCCCGGACCCCTATTGTGTGCTGTGCTGTGTTACTAGGCCCGGGCCACTATTGTGCGCTGTGCTGTGTTACTGTGCCTGGACCCCTGCTGTGCTGTGTTACTGTGCCCGGAACCCTATTGTGCGCTGTGCTGTGTTACTGTGCCCGGAACCCTATTGTGCGCTGTGCTGTGTTTCGGGGATTGGGCCCGTATTGTGCGCTGTGCTACTGTGTGCTGTGCTATTGTGCCCGGAACCCTATTGTGCACTGTTCTGTGTTACTGTGCCCGGAACCCTATTGTGCGCTGTGCTATTGTGCGCTGTGCTATTGTGCCCGGAACCCTATTGTGCACTGTGCTTTGTTACTGTGCCCGGAACCCTATTGTGTGCTGTTCTGTATCTGTGCCCGGACCCCTTTTGTGCTCTGTGCTGTGTTACTGTGCCCGGAGCCCTATTGTGTGCTGTGCTGTGTTACTGGGATCGGGCCCCTATTGTGCACTGTGCTGTGTTACTGGGGCTGGAACCCTATTGTGCGCTGTGCTGTGTTACTGTGCCCGGACCCCTATTGTGCGCTGTGCTGTGTTACTGTGCCTGGACCCCTATTGTGCGCTGCGTTGTGTTACTGTGCCCGGAACCCTATTGTGCGCTGTGCTGTGTTACTGGGATCGGAAACCTATTGTGCGCTGTGCTGTGTTACTGTGCCCGGAACCCTATTATGCTCTGTGCTGTGTTACTGTGCCCAGAACCCTATTGTGCGCTGTGCTGTGTTACTGTGCCCGGACCCCTATTGTGTGCTGTGCTGTTACTGGGATCGGGCCCCTATTGTGCGCTGTGCTGTGTTACTGTGCTCGGAACCCTTTTGTGCTGTGTTACTGTGCCCACTGCTACTCTCCTGCTCCCTGGCGCCGACTGCCCACCACTGGCAATACATTCAACAACTGGACCTGACGCGTCCATTCGTATTGCTGGCCGCACGTCCAGCATTTCTGCCTCCACACGGCGCACAGGGAATGAGGAGGAGGGAAGCTCCAGCCACAGCCTCTTCCGCTTCCCAGCAGCGCAACAAGTGTAATAATAATAATAATAAACCAGAAAAAGAAAAGGGGTGATTGGCGCCACCCCGCCACGGCTGCTGAGCCCTAGTTATGCCAGGAGCAGTGGGCGCACTGTCCTGGATGGTGAATGCCGAGAGCCGGGCAGGGGAGGCAGTGGGCACACACTGGTCTGGTCGGTGAACACCGCGAGGGGACCAGAGACTGGGTAGCATAGGGGAAGCAGGGCAGCAGCGGGCGCACATAGAAATAAATGGACAGCCAGTGATTGGCTGAGAACTCTCAGCCAATTACTGACTGTCCATTAGGGATGGCCATCGGTGCAAACGCCATCGATGGTGATTCTGCACCCAGCCATCGTGGCAAAATATTTGATGGATACCATCGATAGTTTTAGCTATTGATGGTCATCCATTACATGGGACTGAATGGCCCATGGGCCAATCAGAACTCATGGGCGGGACTTCTGGGTGTCATTTCTCCTTTGCCATCGATGTAGGGAAATTATCTGGTACTCCCACATCAATGGCGAAAGTATTCGACATTGGCCACAAACCATCGATGATTTTAAATCATTAATTTCTATGTGCGCCCGCTGCTTCCCCTATGCTACCCGGTCTCTGGTCCCCTCGTTGCATTCACCGCCCAGACCACTGCCTCCCCTGCCCGCCTCTCTGCTTGCGGCATTCACTGCCCAGGACAGTGCACCCACTGCCTCTCCAGCCCGGCTCCTTGTGCCTGCAGTTCCCCGGAGACTGCATGTGATAAATCGCATGCAATTCATCACATGCAAAACGTGGCACATCAAATGCCAAATTGTGTGACCCCCTGGAGTTGTCAGTATCATTCATAGGCACTGATTCTGTGGGTGTTCAGAGCCCGAGCACCCACGGAAATTGATGAGCGCCCACGGGCCCAAGTCCCACTGCTGGGCCGCCGTATTAACTTGGTAATTTGCGGCTACAGCACCAGCCACCAGGGAAAAAGTATGCTGGGACGGCGGGAAGAATGTGTTCCGTCAGCAGAGTCTATGCGTGCTATGCGACACTAGTGCCACACATCGCGCATAGCGCGCACTGACTGAGTAGCTCAGCAGCGGCCCACCCGCCCGTGTCTAACCGCACTCCCCCTCCCTGGTCGCCGGCACAGCTACTGTGGGGGCATTTATATGCCTGCACTGTGGGGGCATTTTTGTATTTGGCACTGTGGGGAAATTTTTGTACTTGGCACTGTGGGGAAATTTTTGTACTTGGCACTGTGGGGGCATTTATGCACCTGGCACTGTGGGGGCATTTATGCACCTGGCACTGTGGGGGCATTTATGTACCTGCACTGTGGGGGCATTTATGTATTTGGCCGTAAATGTGTAAAAAGGGGTACTCGGCTGCTGTAATGTGTAAAATAGGGGTACTCTGCTGCCGTAATTTTAATATTTAATAGAACTGTGCTGCGTAATATAAATTGGTCATACTTGCCTACCTGACCCTCTCCATGCGGGAGAACATGCTCTGTTTCTGGACTTCCCTGGTAATGTATGATTGCCATCACCTGTGGGGAGCTAGGTAAAGGTGTGTCACCACAGCTGATGGCAATCATACATTACCAGGGAAGTCCAGGAACAGAGCATTTTCTCCTGCATGGAAAGGATCAGGTAGGCAAGTATGAAATTGGTATTATGTGGCCACGCCCCTTCCCCGTGAAGCCACTCCCCTATATTTTTGGCTTGAGCACCCACCAGCAAAAATAAAAATCGGCACCCATGGTATCATTAGGTCCAAGTCGGGCCTCATGTATAAGGGCCTTAAGTAACCCGTCACGCAGCAGCTTGTATGACCAGAGACAGGGCGGCGGGAGCGCGCTCTCGACTCGGGGGGCGCGCACCCGCCGCCTTGCGGAACGCTCGTTGTTTTTCATGAATGAAATCTAATCGGGCGGATATAAATAGATCAGGGGCACTGACGTCACAAGGAGAGAGCTGCTGCTGCTGCAGCTGGAGATCAGGTTGCTTCAGTCACTCAGCCCTGCGCTTCCCAATCTACCAATTCACAGTCTATTATTCTCTCTCCAAAAACGTATGCGGGAGGGCGGGGATTTAAAAACAGAAAGGGTGGAGAAGGGTACAAATCGCCCCTTAAGATGGTTAGGGGTAGGGACTGTCACCGCAAGGAGAGGAGACAATGATATCGCGCAAACTTGTGCCTAGTCTTTTTCTCCCCGCTGCACCTCCATCCCTGCCGGAGAACAGTAGCTGAGCTGGAGCTCAGAGATAACGGGGATCTCGGGAGGAGAACGCACCAGGTCGGTAACCTTCTGTAATATTCAATCTGACATACATTGTATAAGAAGGGGGCAGAATGCTGGCCTACAGAGGGGGGGGGGGGGGGTGCATCTGTGCAGGAGATCCTGTGCTGTGTGCATGCATGCATGTATGATCGCAGGTGAAGTGTGTGTGACACTGTGTCATCTGCTGCTGTCACACACATAACGGTGAGAGGCCAGGAAATACAGCAGATCAGGGCGGATGTCATGAGGCTTTGTGTCCCCTCTCTGATGGTGCAGCTTATGGCACACATAGCAAGAGGTGCCACTGTGTACCCGGGCACATTCCCGGGGACTGGGCTGTGTTGTGTCTATGGAGTGTGTTGTGTGTTGCTGTGACAACAGTTCTGTGGGCAGGAATGAGGGGGCTGGAGGCACAGAAACCTGCTACAGGATTACTTATAAATAGAGCTACCATATGTACAGTGTGTTTCTCTCTGTATGTATGTGTGTGTGTGTATGTGTGTGTATATATATATATATATATATATATATATAATATCCCTTTACTCGTCATCACAATGCATGGTATTCTTCTGCCATATGGGGTGTTACCCCAGTTATGTAAACAAAGCTTGCCACCCATTTCTTGTTATTGATTTATTACACACTCCTCTCACTGTTGACAATAGGTATGTATCAGGAATGTGTATTAGTCTCCTGTTTATGAAGTTCTTCCTGGGCATACTACTCGCTGACGGTACCAGAGTTCATATGCAATGCTTGTAGTATTTCATGCCCGGGGAGCTGCACCTTGTACTCCCTGTAATTCACACAGCTGACTAGGTGGCGGGCACACCTGTAAGCTGGCAGTATTTGTCATCCTGAGACGTGAGTCACAGTGACTGGACTCAAGCCCACATATTTGTTTTGTTGTCTAGTAAAGTTCAACATCCGAACAGCTCCTTCCTGCCTCCTGTTCTGGGAGCAGCCTCCGTCCAATGAGTCCTTAAACAACATCCAATTATTGCAAATGCCAGGTTCAGAGGTCTGTCTATGCTGACAATTCAATCAAGGAGAGCTGAAGTCCTTTTGTGTACTTACAGTACAGGCTGGTATTTCTGCCGACTGGATGACAGGGGAATAACTTTATTTTTAAGGTAATTTAATTCTATGCAGTTACTGGAAAGGTCAAAAAGGTTCATTTCATACTTTCATTGTATTTCTCTAACAACTGTACAGTTAGGAAGTCTATGTGTACTTAATACAGCTGTGGAATAGACGTCAAATGGCGTAGAGTTAAAAGCTTCAGAATACACTGACGGGCAGAATTTAGAAGGGCATACTAGCACTTGTAGTCCTACAGTAACTGGAGATCCAGAGGTTGTCTATACCTGCCATAAAGTATAACTATAATTATGAAATTGTGAAATATACAGTATAGCCACAGTTTGAAAGCTAGTCTGTTACCGTGTGATTGCCTCTGTGTTTCTGTATGTGTGAAAGAGAAAGATGTTATTTTACTCGCTGCCAGCAGATGGCAGTGTTTCCGTTACACATGGACACTATCTATATATATATATATATATATATATATATATATATATATATATATATATATATATATATATATATATATATATATATATATATATATATATATACCCCCTGTGTTTGTATTTACTAGAGTGTGTGGTCACAGGCCACTGCACCCCAAACTGGGAAGTGTGGGTGCTGTTTGCACCCCATTCTTAGGAATGGCGAGTACCGTGACATCTGTATCTATCTATTTAAATATATTTATATTCTGGGAAGAAAGAGGGGACAGGGGGGCGCCCAATAGTGCAATATCGTTTTATTTAAAAAGACAAATATTAAAACACACAAGTGGTCACTCTAGTGTACAAAACTCGTACCGAGTTATACGTCTGGAGTGGACTGACGAAGTCTCTGACAAAACGCGTAGGGGCGTGGCCAGCGTGACGTGATCCAAGCCCCTGACAAGCAGCACACGCTTCCAGCCGAACCAACGCCATCCTGCAGCAGCCGGAGACGCTGGCAAATATCTCCGTTCTGCCTTGCAGAGGTCCCGTGAGTTACAACCACTCTGTAGCGGTGACATTGTGTATGCTGATCTTGCCAGTGCAATTATTGTTGAATCTTGTGGTAACCAGTCCACTCCAGATGTATAACTCGGTATGAGTTTTGTACACTAGAGTGACCACTTGTGTGTTTAAATATTTGTCTTTTTAAATAAAACGATATTGCACTATTGGGCGCCCCCCTGTCCCCTCTTTCTTCCCAGAATCCATTAGGTGCCTTTGGATAGGGCCCTTTTCACAGTGGGGAGCAGCGGTCCAAGACTAAAATGACAAGTGCTTTTATATCTCTTTACTGCTATCTGGAGAGCATTACAGCCCTAAAAAGGACTAATTGAAAGCAGGTGTCAGCGCTCCATTGCCCAAAAAACTATTTTATATATATATATATATATATATATATATATATATATATATATATATATATATATATATATATATATATATATATATATATATATATATATATATATAATGATTAGACAAGCAAAACTTTTTTACAGTTGGTCCTAATTCTGCTAATACCCATATATTGGTCACAACATGTCATAAGTCTGGTCCGAGCATGGATTTGTCTGTTTCTATGGATCCTACCATATATTTTTTCCTATGGATTCTGCTGCATCCAGTGTTCCTTTACACGTACTTCTAATGCATTGGCATAAGTATAATGATAAAGGTATAACATTCTGGGTGGAGACTTTTTTGCTATATACAGTAGAATGAAACATTTGCCATATCTAATTTGTATTTAGACTGGACACAGGTCTATGTGACAGTATTTTGCTCATGTACAATATGTTTTTTATTATTCTTAGTATCCTTTTATTTATATGGCGCCACAAGTGATCCGCAGCGCCCAGTTACACAATACATAAACTGATACGCGAAACAGTGACTTTTGGTGTGTACACATGGTGCGATCCAAATGTCATCAATATCGGCAGCCACTGGGACCTGGTGGGGTGCTGGCAATGGCTGGCAGAGAGGGAGAGACGGCGTGGGGGGAACGGAGGCCAGGCTGCATAGAGCAGCATGGCCCTTTTTCGCAGATAGTAGACATAGGGGGTTATTCTAGTTGATTCGCAAGGCCCGCCTGCGTTCCCATATGGGGCTGCCCGACACCCCTCTCCGCCCCCCCCCCCCCGCCCACTGTCCTGGGTGCGTGCACCCGGCAAACAGACTGTTTGCCATGGGTGCACCCACCCTGTGTCGGCGCATGCGCAGAAATGCGTCTATATAGTCAAAATCGATAGCCAAAACCCCACCTTTACATTTGAATACAAAATAGGATAAGTACAGGGTACATAAATATAGGTGCATCAGCAGAGGACACTGGAACAAGTATCATTGTGGCAGAAAACTGCAGGATTTGGTGCCATTAAAGACTTCAAGTAAGAGAAGGAAAAACACATGAGGGAAGAGGGCCCTGCTTGTAAGAACTTACATACTTATTTTATGTACGTTGTTGTTTGAGGATGCTGGTAATCTTTGTACATTCATTTCCTCTTTAGTAATAGTGAGTCACAGTCTGGTAATCATCACACAGTATCTCACCTGTAAGTTACCTGGATGCTTTTCTTGCTAACTGGAAAGTGTGTATGTGTTTGTGGTGGATTGCTATTGGACATGAACTGGATTAACTTTTGGGTTGCATGTAATGCATTGTTAAAAGGGAATAAATCCCTAAAGACCAATAATAACAAATGTCTGTTTAACAACAGCAAATAGACTCTTGCCAAGGTCTGATTATTACTTAAAATTTCCTTTATAGCCTTGTCTTAATGTATTTGTGGCTCTCAACATACTGTAGGTGTGTTTTGAGTAGAGTTGAACCTGTTGCATTTCTTTCTTCAGCCAAACAGAAGAGGGAAGTTGGGGTTAGAACAGCCTGCAGAGAATAACAGGGTTAGTGCCCCATAGTATTTGGGCCTAATTCAGACAGGATCGCAAAGCACATTTTTATTCTAATGGACAAAAAAAAACATATGCACTGCATGTGATTTAAATGTAACTGATGCAGGGAGTAAATTTAGATTTGGGTGAGGTGTGTTCAAACTGAAATCTGAATTGCAGTGTAAAAATAAAGCAGCCTGTATTTACCCTGCACGGAAACAAAACAACTCACCCAAATGTAACTCTTTCTGCACATGTTACATCTGCCCCACCTGCAGTGCAACGTAGTTTTGTCCATTTGAGTAAAAAAGTGCTTTGCGATCCAGTCTGAATTAGGCTAACATGTAACCAACCCCGGCATGTACAGCAGTTTTTTAACATTTAAATAAAAAATCTAGGGACACTTGACTATTTCGTTGACTTCATTTGTTTTTAGGGTTTTGTTTTCTCCCATAGTATTTTAAATACTCCTCTTGAATAACATTAATGTATGAAGAGTGGAGGATTAATAGCGACCATTGCATCTACCATGAAGAGTGTTAAGGTGCATTTGGTGAGTTACATATAAAAGAAACCGAATACGGACGTTCTCGGTGAGGAATCTTGACACTTGTCGCAACCCCTGGGAATTAGGGACTGTTTTTAACTCAATGAATATTGACCTGCAGGTTCTTTCCATGATTATAGTGCCAATCACTGCTCTGTATGTCACGAGGGTTATAAGTCAACTTTAAAACGATCTCTAATTTAATGAACCTTATGCTATAAAAAGAAACGACTGCTGCCTTGTATTCGTTCCATAACACTCATTCTGCTTTCCAGGATTTTCCTAGAATGTACTGCTAGCCTAGTGGAAGCAAGGAAAGCTTGCTGTGGATGGTGACACACTGACTTGCAGAGGGATCTGGAGCAGCTGTTTATTTGATGGGCTTTTTAACACTATTCTGACTGTATCTTGCTTCTACTTGGCTTGTGTTCTTAATTATGTGGAAGCGTTACACACTACGCTTACACTACAAGGTCATGCCATAAATGTGAAAAACTTATGTTGACCATTTTTCCACCTTCTCCGTGTCGACCTAATGCATGTGTCAACCCTTTGACCATGCTCACCTAATGCATGTCAACCTTTTTCTCGTGTCGACCTTCGGCCTGTCAACCAATAGTGGTCGACCTTTTGACTATCAAGCTTAATATTGTCAAGCTATCGGCCGCATCCCAATCTAGTTATTCTGATGGCAGCTGGAATGGATAGCATTAGAGGGAGGGTTTATCCCTGTTTCTTTCCCTTCTTGTTTACCCCTCAGTTTATTATCTGCTGTTACTGTACATATTGTAACAGTGATTGCACAATGAAATACTGAGTCATTGTATTTTATGCCTTTATACGTCCTCTACATAGGTTTCACCACAACCAGACTGTTCCATAAATACTGTATATATGTTTTCCTGTCTTAGTATAGCTATATTTATTTCTCTGGGGATTTTTTTTACTATGATATTTATATTTTATATTTATGTTTCTGTATTTGCCAATAATTCCTCACAGGAACACACTTCCATAAAAGGTTGTCCAGGAAAAGCAATTTCGCCGTTGAAAAGTATTGCCTCAGGCTTATGTAGTGTCGGAAGCCTTCACTTCCTACTTACACGTTCACAGATGGTAAAGCTGACGATTCAGTTAGCAATGGTAAATTGTAGCTAACTCTTAGGGGGGTATTCAATCTCCACAGCTATTTCTGACGGGGAAATAGCGGCGGGCGCCTATTCAATGCTGTCTTGCCCGACAGCACTGAAGAGGCAGATCAACAGAATGGGCCTGACTTTGAAAGCTGTCGGGCCTGTTTTGTCGATTACGGACGTGAATTGTCGCGATCACAGCTGAATCTCGACAATCCACCTCCGTTTACATGGACATGTCCCCTTTTCGCCTGATGCACCTAATTCCCGGGTTAATGCCGGTTTCTTGCCAGTTCGACCTATGAAAGGAGTTACCGAGTCCCGCAAACCGGGTGTGAACAGGTTAGTCGGGTCGAGTGACCCATTTCCCGTTATCACCAATGGAGGAGGCAGTGCTTGGAGCAGCCCTAGCTCTAAGAGCCACCCCCGATGATGCTCCGCTGCTCTGCCCCCCCCTTGCATGAAGTCAGCGAAACGGCAATATAGGAGGTCTGGACAGGGTCGCACCAGGACTGAACCGTTTCAAAGTCCCGGTGTGACCCTGCATTTGCGGTCTGAAAGCAGTATAGGTTTCAGTGTAAATGCAATACTCCAAAGAACAAAAAACAGACCTGCATCTGCACAGATTCATCTCTTCACAACCTATAAAACCATAGGCTAGGAAGAACATAGTTCTTAGTCATATTTTGGGTGGTTGGCACAGCAATGCTATCGGTACTCTTTACCTAGAACGGCGCCCACGATTTTGATCTTAGGCATCGCAAGGTAAAAAATGGCATTGGTCGCATCGCATGCGACGCGACCGACGCGATTACCGCGATTTTACATAGGAAACAATGTTAAATGGCTTAATTGACCCGATTTTACATAGGGAACAATGTTAAATGGCCCACAGACCCCAAACAGCCACCCTGAAGTGTGAAATGGCCCCCCCAATTGTTAAAGCCACCCCACGATCAACGTCAACCCGAAGCGTGGCGAGCGCAGCGGTACGCGTCCTCCGACCTTTTCATACCCCCACTATCCTTCACAGGTATCCGCGTCCCCTTGCGGGCTTCACAGGTATCCGCGTCCGCTCGCCACGCTTCGGGCTCGCTGCGCTCGACACACTTTCTATTCTCAACTCCGACGTGGATAGTGGGGGTATGAATAGGTCAGAGGACGCGTACCGCCGCCCCGCGCGGGCACGCTGCGCTCGCCACGCTTCGGGTTGACGTTGATCGTGGGGTGGCGTTAACAATTGGGGGGGCCATTTCACACTTCAGGGTGGCTATTTGTGGTCTGTGGGCCATTTAACATTGTTCCCTATGTAAAATCGGGTCAATTGAGCCATTCAACATTGTTCCCTATGTAAAATCGCGGTAATCGCGTCGGTCGCATCGCATGCGATTTTTTGGCCGCATGCGATGCAACCGACGCGATTTACATTTTAACATGCATTTCTATGTAAAATCGCGGGCATCGCATCGGTCGCATCACATGCCATTATAATGGCATGCGATGTACATGCGATGCCCGCGATGGGTGCCGTTCTAGGTAAAGAGTACCATGCTATCTTATGCTTTCTATCACGAAGTAGAATTATTTTCAGCCCTGCGGTCCTCTGGGTGTCAGGCCTTTTCACAAGTCGTGTTTGCTACCTGCTGCTATTTCTGTTCAGCCCTTGGCATGCCATATGGAGACACTGGTAATTACCCCAGTTAATATCTCGCACCCAGAACTGTAAATAACTGTTCTCATATCCAGCATACTGTCAGCTTCACACAAAGTTATAGAATTACAAGGTAATGTCTAGGGGGTCAAGTGACAATAAGCTTGGGAATGTACTGTAAGCTCTGAAATGACAGGCTTCAAGTTCTACTTTACAACCCCTAGGCACCAAGCAGTACATAAACATATTAATTGCGTTAGCCTGTGGAATGTTTGCTGTGGTGTTGCTTATTATGTGTATGCTACAGTGTTTTTGTTTTTGTTATACCTGTAAACTGTATGTTACTATGCATTATGTTGTTGTTGGCATCTTTGTTTTTCTACAAATTGCAGAACTGCTCTGTTTTCCCAGAAAATGATTTAGAAGTGGCTGGTTACATTCTACCCTGTTTTAGTATTAGTCCAACATGCCATGTTGGCAAGTTGATCATAAAATATTCTGTAATTACAGTATAGTAGCATTGATACAGATGGCATCCTGATAAATAAATATTAACAAATATCACATTGTGTAAAAAATAAGGGATTTAAACTTAAAACATTTTCTGGGCATCCAGGATGTGTGTCGGTCATACCCAGCTTAAGAGATGGCAGCTCCCACTACTGCCATCTACAAACTAGAAGGTGCTTAGACGATGGGCAATGGAGTCTGTTGAATGTTCACCGCAACAAGATTTCCAGGGTCAGTGTTATGGACTGTTACATTGCTTACTGGGGAGGGTGGTCAAACTGAAACTGAAATTGCAATGTAACAATAAAGCAGCCAGTATTTACCCTGCACAGAAACAAAACAACTCCCCCCATTCGTACTCTCTCTGCACATGTTACATAGGCCTCCCATGCAATGTAGCATGGTTTTGTCCATGTGAGCAAACATGTGTGCTTTGCAGTCGAGTCTGAATTAGGACCACTGTTGCAACGTGAATGCTGGGAGCTGTAGTTCAGTCATCTTAGAGAACCTCATCTTAATCACCCTCGTTGGCTAAAAGTCTCCTGTTTTTCTTACTCTTTCTCTAGACTAAAAAAAGCAGTTGTGTAGATGGTTTCTAGCAAATGAAAGCTGCTTTCTAGAAAGCATGATGCAGCTTGCTCTCATAAGGCATTGTAATATTTAGCATAAAATCTCCTGGTGACGCTTTAACAAGCTCTGAGAATAGACGCGTGCTCTAGAAAGCACAGATGCTGAAGTGGTGTAATAACTGATTTCCTAGGGGAGTTCATGTGCAGAATTAACACGTATAATTACTGCACTGCAGTAAAACCTCAGGAATATTGTGTATGTTCAGACAGTTTACACAGCATGAATTCATTTTCAACGATATTACGTATTTCTTGGGCTTTTATAATCTATATTGGTAACGACCACCAAAGCACATTGTGTCCAAGTCCCAGTGCCATTTGACCCATGACCTTCGCTTTTATTAAACAATAAAATAACGATCATTTTGATATTTTGTTTCTGGAATCCTGCTCCCCTTTTTTCCCCCCCATCGGATTCTTCTAGACAACTGTAGTCATTTCTAGGAAGTATATTATTAAGCAAAATCATCCCAATGGCTAGAAAGGAAGAGATTACATAGCCAATATATGTTGGGTCACCATAGAAAAAGTTTAAAGACCACATGGATCAGAATCTAATTCTTATTTATTTAGCACCTTCTAGAATTTAATAGATAGTATCTGATTGGTTACCCATAGCAACATCCCATGTGAAATAGAACCACCATCTTAGTAAATTTACTCCGCCATGTGTGTGTGTATCGCTATTGCTATGCCGCTACACACAGAGAGATTTATGTGCATTTCTGAGCGATCTGGTGAGATCGCTTAGAAAATGCCCCAGCATTGCTATGTGTGTAGACCTCATAAGCCTTGGAGAGTGATTAAAATGGGAAGAGCTAAAGTACCAGCCAATCAGCTCCTTGAAAAATGTATTTAACAGGTTCATATATAGCGCACACATAGGGGGTTATTCTAGATCACTCTTTCTGACAAATTCCTTCTTAGATGGACAAAAACATTTGCACTGCAGGGGGGCAGATGTAACGTGCAGATATAATTAGATTTAGGTGAGGTTTTACTTCAAAGTGAGATCTATATTGCAGTGTAAAAATAAAGCAGTCAATATTTACCCTGCACAGAATCAAAATAACTCACCCAAATCTAATTCTCTCTGCACATTTTACATTTGACCCCCCTGCAGTGCACATGGTTTTGTCCATCTAAGAAGGATTTTGTCAGAAAGACTGAACTAGAATAAGGCCCATATTCCGCAGCGCTTTACAGAGTATAGTTAAACAATCACATCAGTCCCTGCCCCAGTGGAGCTTACAATCTATATTCCCTACCACATATGCACGCACACACAGACATTCTAGGGTTAATTTTTGTTAAGCCTGTGAACCTACAAGTATATGTTTGGATTGTGGGAGGAAACCCACGCAAGTACTCTGCACAGTTAGGGTCATGGTGGGAATCAAACCCATGACCTCTGTGCTATGAGGGAGCAATGCTAACCATTATACCATCCGTACTGCCCATAAAAAATGATAACTAATTGACTGGTACTTATTTCTCTCTACATTATCACTCTCCAACTCTTAGTATATATCCTCCCATAGTTGTCAGATTTCTGTACATAGCCCACACTGTGTAGTCCATTTAATACGCATAATGCAAATCTGCTACATACTAGATACACCTTAAGTGGACTGGTCTGTGTTTTGAGAAAACAAAGGGTGTCATGTTTGGTGCATCCAGGTGTGTCCTGTCACAAGAAGACTTCACAGCTAAGGGCGGTTTCAGACGATATATAAAAGCAGGGACATGCCTCTGATCTTTAGTAGTACAGCAGCTATGCAAATTGCACTGACTGTACACTGCTGTCACCATACTGATCCTTGTGACTATTGCTTTTATCAGGTCTGCAGAAATGGACACTGATATGGACTACGAGAGGCCCAATGTGGAAACCATAAAGTGTGTGGTCGTGGGAGACAATGCGGTGGGAAAGACGCGACTTATCTGCGCACGGGCATGTAACACCACCCTGACTCAGTACCAGCTGCTGGCCACCCACGTACCGACAGTATGGGCAATAGATCAGTATCGTGTGTGCCAAGAGGTAAGTCAGTAACTCTGAATACTCTGTCCCATTACCTATCATGTATGTTGTCAGTATCTCTCTCCAAACTTTTGATTAATATCCTCCTTTCTAAGTTCTAAGTGTCAGCCAATAGGCTTTTAACTAGCATGTTACAGCCTGATTTGGAGGAAAAAAGTCAGGACCTGATTGGTTAGTACTTAAACTCCCTTCAAGCATTGATAAATCTTCCCCATAGTAATGCACAGGTCATACAGTCTGCTGTGTATGTAATAGTGACAAATCTGCAGATGAGTGCAATATATTGGCCTATGCTTACATTCTACAACAATTACTATGGGGCAGATGTACTAAGCTGTGGGGAGAGCTAGACAAACTGCCAACCAATCAGCTCCCATCATTTTTGTACCACAGCAATTAGGAACCAATTGGCTGACCACTCTCCAGGGCTTAGTATATCTCACCCATTTATTAACGAGTGATCAAACTTGTAAATGATAAATCTCGTTGCATATGAAGAATGTTTCTCCAGCCAGTCGTCTCCCAACTGTCCTTTCCCAAACCCATTACAGGAATTAAACACATGACAGTTAGGAGCTGATTGGCAGGAGCGCTGTTTACCATATGCACAACCTGTTTTATAAATGCTGATAAATGAGATCCCATGGTGTAAATGTACTTAAGCTACGGAAAATGAGAAGTGGTGAGGTTGCCCATAGCAACCAATACAGTTTGAGCTATCATTTCTCTATTGCATCCTATAAAATGATAGACAGACTTGGTTGCTATGGGCGACATCACTGCTTTAAATTTTTAGAAGCTTTAGTAAAGTTACCACTGAAGGTCTTATATTAGCCATGCATCCTGCCATGTGTTTGTATCCGTGGGATCATCTGGTCTTTGTAGGCTTAAGCTCTGACCTCTTGGCTGTTATGCCTGATGGAAAGTAGAGATGAGAGGGTCTGGTTTTACTCTGATTTACTGGGTTCCCAAAGTGGGATCTTCTTGGCTATCATAACATGTGACGGCTGAAAAATCTGAAATTGCGATAATGTGGCGATAAGAATGAAGTAAATCCTATCCCGCTCATCTCTAATATAAAGACATGTCATGGCTGAAAAGCACAAGCCAATGGCAACATGTATCTGCTGTGTTTAGTTAAAATTGCAGGAAGGTATGCACAAAGCAATGTGTAAGTGCTGATCAAAAACCCCGGTACTTATGTAGTATCTGGGCTGCCGATTTTTTGATTGTATGCCTTAAGTTAAGGCATACAATCAGATGCGATGCGATATCGCATCGCATTGCATACGACCATGCGATGCGATACGATGCGATGACCCGATTTTTCCATAGGATTCAATGTTAAAATGGACTGAGTCCATTTTAACATGGAATTCAATGGGAAAAAAGGGTCCTTTTCATACCCCTACTATCCAAGTGGGCATGGAGTTGGATATAAACCTGTGGCGAGCGTAGCGAGCCACCGAGCCCGAAGCGTGGCGAGCGAAGCGAGCCCCGCGAGGGGACGGTATTCTGTGTCCCCTCGCGGGGCTCGCTACGCTCGCCACGCTTCGGGCTCGGTGGCTCGCTACGCTCGCCACAGGTTTATATCCAACTCCATGCCCACTTGGATAGTAGGGGTATGAAAAGGACCCCTTTTCCCATTGAATTCTATGTTAAAATGGACTCAGTCCATTTTAACATTGAATCCTATGGAAAAATCGGGTCCATCGCATCGCATCGCATCGCATCGCATGCGATATGGTCGGGTGCGATGCGATGCGATGGACCCGATTTCAAAATCGGCAGCCCAGTTACTACATAAGTACCAAAACCCCTATAAAGCAGATGCTCACAATCTCTAAAATAAATGTAATCTTGTTCTAAGCATTTTTTCGCTAAATGCTTTGAGGTCTTTTGCCGGGATGCGGTCACTAGGTCGACATGCATGAAGGTTAACATGCAGGAAGGTCAACATGACTGAATGTCGACATGGGTTAGGTCGACACAAGCATTAGGTCATGGGGAGAGTCGACTGTCAAAATTTCGACATGGGGTTTTCACCTTTTTTTTTTTTTTTTGAGCCGACATGTGCCGACAGGGTGTTGGGAGAATAAAATAGTGTGCCGAGCACAGCGAGGCACCGTGCCTCAAGCATGGTGAGCACATGTCGACGTAATGCTTGTGTCGATCTAATGACCCTGTCAACCTAACTCATGTCGACTGTCAGTCATGTCTACCTAATTGCTGTCTATCCTGTGATCCATACCCTTTTTGCGCTGAAAATGTCACGAATATTCTCCATTTCAATGTGTTTTAAGCTAGACTGGAAATAAACCCACACCAAATTCCCTGTCCGTCATGTGATAGATTAAAAAAATTACAGAGAATAAAAGCAAGCAGTTTTAAGCCTGTACAAATCATTTTTGCATGCAGGGTAAATACTGGCTGCTTTTGCATGTAGCCCACAAATACTGGATCGCTTTATTTGCGCACTGCAGTTGAGTATGGACACGCCCCTCCCACATTTAAACTTCTCTGCCAGGGGCATTTAAACAGAGGAGGGGGCATGTGTGTAAAATCCAGGTGGGCCGCCTCCTCTTCACGGCACGGTAGACTCTGGAATTGTGAAGTGAATCCCCCTTTTTTTAGCCGAATAACCTTGATAAAGGAGGCCTGTGCCCCACCACGCAGTTCTTGTCACAAGATTGCTTTGCATACTGTCGACTTGTAATTTAGATGAAGGGGTTGTATTAACTTGTGCTTGCTAATGTATATTGCTAATCACAGACTGTTCTTTATTAGTTCAGCATATTGCATTTCAGCAAAAGGTTCCGTGACGTCATGTTAAATAGTGCACAAGCTGCAGAATTATCAGGAGTGTGGAGGTTGCTGCAGCATTTAACCTGTATCTTTGTATTTATGGCTTTCATGTAGGTCCTTGAGCGCTCCCGGGATGTTGTTGATGAAGTGAGTGTGTCTCTCAGGCTGTGGGACACCTTTGGTGACCATCACAAGGACAGACGTTTTGCCTATGGAAGGTAAAAAAAAAAAAATACTGCTTACTCCCGACATAGCTAGCACAAAGTAACAGAGATCGGTATGACAATATCCAGAGGACAATGTGTTTTACAAGCATTGATGGAGCTGAGAGCATGGATTGGTATCTCATTTCACATTGTATGCATGTTTGCTATACAGTGCTTTACCATTTACTACATTCTCATAGGAGCACAGAATTCCTATGAGGCAGATATAAGGTCTTAACCTTTTCCGGGGATGTTAAAATATCCATACCATAAAAAAATAGTGCATTGCAAACAAGATTATAAAAGTATCAGCACAAAGGTTAAGGGATATATAGATGTCAACGGGCCTTGATTTCTTGACTTGCTGAGGATTATGGGATTTGTACTCTAAGCATAAAGCATTTCTGGTTTTGGATACTTAATCTGTGAACTGTGTGTTCATTTTTTTTGTTTCTGGGAGAGGGGGCCCTAAACTAGTTCTCTAGACAAGTCATTTTTTTTTTTATGTTGACCGTTTTTAGATTCGCTTGGGAGTTCCTCATATATTTAGATGTTTTTGTTTATAATAGTGGTTCCCAACTCTGTCCTCAAGCACTCCAACTGTGGACATTTTCCAGGACTCCTTACAGAGTCGCAAGTGAAATAATTAGCTCCACCCGTGCATAAGAAATGTGTCTAATGAGAACACCTGTGTACCTGGACATGCAGTGTGACCTGGGAAATGTAATTCCCTTGTGGACAAAGTTTTGGAACCACTGGTTTAGGTTGTGCGGTTTACTGATCACCTTAGCCTTGTAACAAGCTATTTTGAATACATATTTGAATAAGTGAATGCAGTTTTTAAGAAACAGTTGTCTGCTCTTATAAACCCGGAGTTCTGTGTCCTTTTCACCTCTCTGTCCATCCCTCAGCTGTTTCAATTCTTTTTTATATGTTCCTTTTCCCCATGCAATTTCCTCCCATCCCAAAAGAAGGAACCGGATACTAAAAATCTCTATAATTGCCTGCCCTAGACTTTAGATTGTACTTTTATTACAAGTGAATGCTTTTGCACCTATTCAGTGGAAGCAGTTCTAGTGATCCTCAAAGGTGTGGCCTAACTACAATATAAAAACTTTTTTATATACCTGACATTTTTTATTGTAGTTTGTGAACTCATAAAAGGTGAGAGACAATGTAGAGAAAGAGAGAGCATATCAACCAATCCGCTTCTTGCTGCCATTTAAAAGGCTGTTTTTAAAAAAAGGAAGAAGCTGATTGGCTAGTATTTCACCTTTCACTACTTTACCTCTCTGCAAGGTTTGATACAAATCCACCTATGAATCTCTTGTATAGGATTCCTAGTTATCTGATTGTTGCCCACGAAGGGGTTTAAAAAAAAATTTAAATTACATCCTTGAGAGAAAAAATCTATAGATCTCCAGCAGAATTATTAATTTATTAAAAACACTTCATAAAGATGCAAAAATATGGTTAGTCGTACAAGGTCAAAAGATTAAGGAACACAAAGGAGTTACCAAGTAAACAATCACTAGGTAGGAAAGTATTTTTAAAAACCCATAGTACTAAATCATCTCAATAGCAAATTTAAATTCCTCAGTGGCAGCCTGAGGCAGAGAACATCTATTGTTGTATGGAAACTACATTGTTTTTCCAGATTCTTCTTCTTTTTTTTTTATAATGTAAAACAAAAAAACAATATTTTCCTTCAGACAGATTTATCACCATCAGCTCAGACAAATGCTTATCGACATAGAACCTAAAAGCCATCAGTGCAAGGCTAATTCTTACTAAAGCAAATCCCCGGTACCGGTGCTAGCCACCACAGTCTATTTCAGCTGAGGGTCAATAGTTGGAATAAATCTACAAGTAATCTGTTGACAGAAGTTGTCCCCGTGAAGGGTCAACTTCCTCGAATACACACAAAGAATTAATTACTTAAAAGTGTATACTTAGGATTAAATATACTGTAGGCTGGAATGTACGTGCAGAAGTACAGGACTGCTCCGTAGCTGGTGCTTCCCCGTGCCTTGGGCCATGTAACTATCTCACATCATGGTGTGTTCTAGTTACATGGCCCAAGGCATGTGAAGCACCAGCTACACCGTATATTTAACAGTCTTAGTGTAAATAGTCCATGGGGGATATGCAATCCCGGATCTCGACTGTCCGTCCGTCCTGACAGCCGTGATCCAGGCCTGTTTGCTTTTTAATGGACAGCAAATCGGCAGGTGTGAATTCAATGTCCCATCTGCTGATCAGCTAAAAGGGGGCATGTCTGCGTAAACGGGCAAGGATTGTCGCGATACGTCCGTGATCGCGACAATCCTTGGCCGTTCTTGGCAGAACGGGCCCGACAGCTTTTACAGTCGGGCTCGTCTTGCCGTGATGCCTCTTCAATGCTGTCGATAAACACAACAATGAATAGGCACCTGCCGCTATTTCCCCAGTCGGAAATAGCGGCGGAGGATTGCATATCCTCCCCCATGTTGACTATAGCAGCCACATTCTATTGGCTATTCTAAAGCAAGGGTAGGCAATAGGTGGTTCTACAGCTGAAGTGGATCTACACATCCCAGAATGTTATAGCATGGTGAAACTGGGGCAGGGAATGCTGGGTAGTGTCGTTTCACAGCAGCTGGAATGCTACAAGTTGCTTACAACTGTTCTGTAGTATGCATTGGACTGGCTGCTCTGGGTAGCAACATTATCTCACTTTGGGCCAGATGTACCAAGTGATAAAATGGAGAGTGATAAACTACCAGTCAATCAGCTCCTAACTATCATGTTACAAGCTAGGTTTGGAAAATGGTAGCTAGGATCTGATTGGCTGGTTGTTTATCACTCTCCACTTTATCACTTTTTGAAGCTTAGTGCATCTGGCCCGTGTCTTTGCACAACCCTTGCTTCAAATGTCCTGTAAAGTAATAAACTTATGGTAATGTCAGTTTATTGCCATTTACATCACACTTATGTACTGTAGTAGTCTCTGGAGAGAAATACAGCGGATAAAGATAATAATAAAGAATTGGATGGAGATAGAGTACTAGTAAGTCAGCTCCTAACTGTCATGTTGCAGGCTGTGTTTAAAAAAATGTTAGTTGGAGGCATATTGAGTGGTACTGTAGTTTGTCTTTCCAAGGCTTAGTACATTTGCCCTAAAGAACCAACCAACTGACATATTTTTTAAATGTATCCTCTAACATGACAGTTAGGAGTGGATTGGCTGGTGCATTATCTTCGTCTCCTTTATCTGTCTCCATAGCTTAGTACATAAACCCCATAGATTTTACAGATGTCAACAGCTGACATAGAGTAAATATGTAATGGTTTCATAACCTATTTTATAACTTCTCTTGGTACGTAATTGCATAGTGCTATAAACTATTGCATCACTACATGTTTACCGTGCTTGGGGCAATATTTGGCTAAAAAGTGTTTTCTTTTACCGTCGCTTATGTGGCTGAATATTCTGAGGTATAGAATCTAAAGACTTCTAGATATTTAGTGTAAAATTCCCCAGATATCTTTGACTCGGCCACTTTCTTGTAATGTTCACTGAAACCACAAACTGATCCTCATGTCTGATAGAAATCTGCAGTGTGTTGTAATCAGAAAAAAAAGTCCCATAGCTTCAGATGAGGTGCATAAATGTAGTCTGCCTTTTCAAAATGTCTGCCCTTCACTCAACTGAAGGAATAGAGCGCATCACTTATGACCTTGAGCAACCTCGTAGTTTAAAAGTTTATGTTTGGTTTGGCGCATGGTCAGAGCACCTGCTTTTTTCTTTTTTCAATAAGACGTTGAGAATGTGTTTTAAAAAAAACATTAACCTATAGCAGCAACACAGAGTATTTGTGTTTTCTATATGAATATACTGATACAATAAAGATAGTGAAGTTTCTATCTTTATTGGCAGATATTGGAAATCTTGCTGTCTATACATGCTGCTGTTGGCACTGAACATTCTTGGAACGAAACTCCTCTTTTTTTTTTTTTTTTTGCTTTGTTTTGTATTCAAGATTTAGGGTTTATGTTTTTATTTTTAGAGCATGCCAAGCGTGCGTATGTTTTTTTTTTTTTACGATT
This sequence comes from Crinia signifera, assembly GCF_055691185.1. Taxonomy (NCBI): domain Eukaryota; kingdom Metazoa; phylum Chordata; class Amphibia; order Anura; family Myobatrachidae; genus Crinia; species Crinia signifera. The sequence continues at coordinate 236,316,899 of NC_139222.1, read as the reverse complement.
TTATTTGACTAGTAAATGATCAATTTGTCAATTGTATTCTAGACAAAAAATTCTGATTTTTTATTTATTTCCAACTATCTGAAAGATCATCAAGGATTGTATACCCCCCTTAGGTTGTAAAGTTACTAACGTTTCTAAAAGTACAAAGTGGAGATGTTGCCCATATAAACCAATTCGATTCTAGCTATCATTTCACTATTGCATTCTGGAAAATGATAGACAAAATCTGATTGGCAACATCGCCTCTTTTCTCTTTAGTAAATATACCCCTAAGAATTGTTCTTCTAAAAAAAAAAATTGTGGAATTTACCAGAGCCCGTGCAATAGTCTGCAGGTAATTGGCATATAAATGCACCCAGCTTCATGGCATGAAATGCTGCTAGTTCATTTCACAGTCCTGAAACTATAATAAGGTTTGTTTGAAGTGTTAAAAAAAAAACACTCCACCCCCTTGGCATGTGTGGCTTGGCAAAGGTTTCAGGACAGTCCTCTATTGTAATGATTCAATCAGGCAAGACTTCAGCTTAGTATTGTATGAAACAAGTTCAGCTTCTGCAATGCTTGTGTACTATATTCTCATTACACTGTCTATGAACTGCAGCATTCATACAAAATGAGAATGTTTTTTAACACTGAAAGTTTCTTTTCAGTGTATTTATTGCATTTTGTTATACTGTACGTTTTTCTGTACAGAAGTATATTTATAGGAAGCTCCTGCGTACTTATTTATTTATTAATAGTTTCTTATATAGCGCACACATATTCCGCAGCGCTTTACAGAGAATATTTGAACATTCACATCAGTCCCTGCCCCAGTGGAGCTTACAATCTATATTCCCCACCACATGTACACGCACACACATTCAATCTAGGATTAATTTTGTTGGGAGCCAATTAACCTACCAGTATATTTTTGGAATGTGGGAGGAAACCGTAGTACCCGTAGTAAACCCACGCAAGCACGGGGAGAATATACAAACTCCGCACAGTTAGGGCCATGGTGGGAATTGAACCCATGACCTCAGAGCTGTGAGGTAGTAATGCTAACCATTACACTAAACGTACTGCCCCATCTTATGACTAATGAATTACCATGCCACCATATGCAAATGCTTGTAGAATTGCTGTAAATGACATTAATCTCTCACTCACATGTATGAGTACATTATGCCTTTTCATGTAACTTATTACAGGACCGGGTGTATAAATCCGGAACATTTGATTTTAGTTGTAGGGTTTTTCCAACAACAGAATATAATGGGTGAAATTTAATAGGAAGAGAGATTCAGAAAGTGAGAGATTTGGTAAGAAATATCCAGTATTTTTAAAGCAGCAATCATAACCACTGGAGAACCAGTTGGATTTTGCAGTGTAAGTGATTGCCGCTTTAAAAAACTGAAGATTTCTTACCAAATCTCTCACTTTCTGAAGTCTACTAACTTTCACCCTGACTGTTCTTAGCATGTCTACAGTTCATCTGGTAAAATAGCATTTAAAGTGCAAACTTTAGGGTTAGGCTAAAAAGTAAAAAATGCTATCCTGACATTTCTATATTTCGACCTGTTTCTTTTCAATATACATATATGTCCGCCATCATCTTGTGTGCCATGTGCATATGCATTGTGGGTGCGATTATTCTTCCTTGCAAGCAACTTATTTGATGGAGCACACCCATCGGGATGCAGTTAAAATCCCGGCGGTCGGGATCCCGGCGTTTAGAATCCCGACGCCGGAATGCCAGCCGCCGAAATCCCGACACTTTCTCCCTCCGTGGGTGTCCACGACACCTTCGGAGGGAGAATAAATTAGTGTGCCGAGCGTAGCGAGGCACCGGGCCCGCTGCGTGGCGAGCGCAGCGAGCCCGCAAGGGGGGGCGATCCCCTTCCCCCCCCTTGTCAGGATTTCGGCGGTCGGGATTCCGGCGTCGGGATTTTGAACGCCGGGATCTCGACCGCCGGGATTTCATACTGAATCCCACCCACCATGTCACCCTATGACCCTACCGTGAGATTCTTGTTCTTTACTTGATCGTAAATGTACACCCTGGACAATACGCACACAATATAGTTAACCATATCAATATCGTCCATATCAGTAACTATACATCTCCGGGTGTGTACTAGCTTAACTTTTTTCTATAGACAAATCTTTACTTTTACATATGGTGCTAGCAATCATTGTACTGTAGCGTGCTTTATTCCTAATAATAGCATTTTGTCATCGTGACTCTCTGTTCCACCCAGTGAAACACTGGCTTAGCCCGTTCAGGTCCTCTCATGCTTTCTGCTTCATTATTTTAGAAGCTCAATCAAGCATTGACTCATGATGTTGGGTGTTTAATAGGATGCTAAGGATCAACATTTACTACCGCCAATTTAAATGTGTGCTTTGCCTCGGCGTCATCTGATGACAATAGGTGTAGGTGAATGATGTCTGCAATCTACACAGCAATGTAAGAGAACCAACGGTTTGTCCTGTTGGATCCGCGTAGAATTTGTAGAGGATGTTTATAAAAAGATCCAGAAATGTAATCTTGTAGGGAGATGGAACAATAATAAAATGTACAGGAGGTCACACTTCTCAGAACAATTGTTATAAGTAAAGAACACATCTAAGCAATAGAAGCGTTTGGATTCCTGCATTGTACTTGTCTCTTAAGCACTTTACCGAGCACTTTGTAGCTTAATCAGTACTTAGCCCCTGGGCAAAGTCTTGGCTTTATTTTTTTTTATTTTTTTTTAAATGGTTATTGGATATCTGAGATTCTTGGAGCAGTGCCGGAGTTTGATATTTATAGCTTTTAGAAGCTTTGTAGTTTTAGGTTAGAGATATGTAGAGCAGTTATATAAAGCACTTTATTTTGTGTGCCTTGTCATGTGGCTTGAAGAAAGCTTGTGGTTGGAATGGCTTCACGCATGTCAGTTTTTGTATCGGTGTGTTAAGATGTTTTCTCACTATAAGTCGCAGTGGAATCTTATGCACTTTCAAATACACGTAATTTATGGGAATATGTATAGTAATCATTAACAGCGATACTCAGGATTTCAATTATCGCAGTGGCCCCGAGGTTCTAGCATTCCAAACATTTCTCTGACACCATCAACACCACAGGTATTTCTATACACACAATAGAGGCGCGCAGGAAACCGCTGGCCAAGTCATGCTTTGTGCTTCATTTTGTTATAAGCTCGATCACAATGTTGGGTGTATAATAGCATGCTGAGGATCCCCATTTACTGCAGCCCATTTAAATGTTGGGTGACCACAGCTAGTGGTGATGTTGGCAGCTGCACATTGCTGCTAATTGAATTCCTATTATTTCCTACACTAGACAGACAGTGCTAGACACACCCACTTTAACCGTGCACTTGCTAATAAAATGTGCTGTGTATGCCTATGCTCGCAGGAGCTGGATGGGAGTCACATTTAGGATACACAGGACAGATTATTGGGAGAGAGTACCTCAGTCAGCTTCCATGTGTACTAACCTTTTAGATTGCACTCAGCATATGTCTCTTAAAACAAACTAGTACCTTGCAATTTGCATTCTTTTATAGCATTTGAATTTAAATTAAATATAGTCCTGATTCTGCTTTTAATGATTAATTCATTTATATGAAGAATCATAATAATTAGTAGTATAGAAAATACAACCCAGAGTGTATATTTTAAAGATTGGTACGCTGTTTAAATAACGACATACTTACAGCAATGAATAGTTATTGTGTGTCTTGACCAAAGCTTTGTTCTTTTATAGCAGGGGTGTCCAAACTTTTTGCGATGAGGGCCAGATTTGGTGAAGTGTAAATGTGTGGGGGCCGACCATTCAGCCTGACATTCTTTGAATCATTAATCACATCAGAATGGTCTCCCACTCTGCCCCCATTAACTGTATTTCCCCCAGCCTGCCCCCATTCACTGTATGTCCCCCAGCGTGCCCCTCCTTCACTGTATGTCCCCTATTCACTGTATGTCCCCCACTCTGCCCCCATTCACTGTATTTCCCCCAGCCTGCCCCCATTCACTGTATGTCCCCCAGCGTGCCCCTCCTTCACTGTATGTCCCCTATTCACTGTATGTTCCCCACTCTGCACCCATTCGCTCTGTCCTCCAGCCTGCCACCCTTCTCTTAATGTCCATCAGTGCCTCCATTTATTGTATGTCTCCAAGCCTGACCCTCCTTGACTGTATGACTCCTATTCACTGTATGATCCCCATTCACTATGTCCCCCACTCTGCCTCCATTCACTGTATGTCCCTCAGCCTGCCCCTGCTCCCCCTTCTCTGAATGGCCATCACTGCCTCCATTCACTGTATGTCCCCCAGCCTGACCCTCCTTCACTGTATGTCCCCCACTCTGCCCCCTCCCTTCTCTGTATGTTTCCCAGCCCCTTGTGTGAGCCAGAGGAAGGAGAGGCAAAGCAGGCACTGCAAGGACAGGAGATGCTTGGGCTCCCGCTGCTGCCCTCCTCCACTCTGCATGTTACGGGAGCAAGCTTCCCCCTTGCTGCCTCCCCTCCCTGCACCCTGCTGTCACTGTGATTGTGGAGTAGGGTGATATATGATTGCAGCAGCAGGGGTAGGACGCCAAACACATCTGACTGTGGCGGCCGGCACCTCCTTACTGCAGCAGACAGCAAGGTAAAGGCACGCTCGCCGGGGCCCCACCTTTAGTGTCCTGTGCTGTGCTTCCCACATCTGATGCTCTGCCCGCTTCCAGCTGGAGGCTGCGGGCCGCTTGAAATGACAGCACGGGCCGCAATTGGCCCCCGGGCCTGACTTTGGGCATGCCTGTTTTATAGTGTCTGTAATTATCATTGTAAAACCTGAATGATGTGGGTTAAAGTTGATTGGTGTAGAGCTGTAACCAGCTGATACATTTGCACAGTCTAGTTGGATATGGACAGGTTAATAACCTTACCATATTAAAACTGAGTGCATATTGCATCCCCTTGGGAGTTCTGCTCAGTGTAGCAGTATTGAGGAGTTGTTTTTGTTTTTTTTATCTCTATTTGCATGACTGCAGCTCTCTGATCTCGCTCATCACCCTGTGGCAAGTAGTTTACTACATTCATTTAAATAGACCAGTTATTGTTGTATTAAATAAGCAATTAAGGCAAATGGCGTTCCCATAACTGTTTGTGGTTATTGTAGGCAGTATACTTAGTACAAAATATTATATTGCATACTCACAAAAATCTAAAGCAGAGAAACCGGCTGTGTTTTTGTAATAGCATCTTATTTTTAGACTGGGTGTCTAGTGTGATCTTCTGCCATTCTGTTGGAATCTAGAAGAGCAGCATGTATATGATGTCTGCAATGTGTTCAGTTTTGCATCTGTTCTTTAAATATAACTGTGCTTCAAATATTATCTTGTACTGTACACCAAAAGCACAAAATAAAACATTATGGGGGTATTCAATCCCGGGTCACGACTGTCGGGTACGTCCCGACAGCCATGACCCTTGCCCATATTTTAGTTTTGCTCAACGGCAAATCGCCAGGCGGGATTGCATGTCCCACCTGTCGATTGGCAAAAGGGGGCGTGTCCACATAAACTACCGTGGATTGTCGACATCTGGCTGTGATTGCGACAATTCACGGCCATTCTCGGCAAAACCGCTCCGACAGCTTTTAAAGTCGGGCCCGTTCTGTTGGTCTGCCTCTTCAATGCTGTCGGCAAGATAGCATTGAATAGGCGCCTGCCGCTATTTCCCCCGTCGGAAATAGCGGTGGGTATCGAATACCCCCTTTGTTGGTGTATTAATATATAAAATTTATTGTGGGAAGTCTCATCACAGTCAAGTATATTAAATGTTGGTGCACGTGAACGCGCACATTGTAGAGCATTACAGCGCATCTCTGTATCGACTGTGAAGGAAGAGTCTGCAATGTTGGTGATCTAAATCCCGGCAATTTACAGCCAACGCTTTACATTAAATCATTCTATATAGTATGCTATTTCATGTTGAACAATTGCAAATATTGTTTCTCTGTTTTGCTGGGCATGCTAGTAATAAGAAGAAAAATCCACAGCATTGTTATGGGAAATGTGGGCAAAACTAACCCCAAAAACTGGCAATAGTTTTATATTCTTATCCAGCGGTTATCGATATCACTGCCGTTGGCATAAAGGTTAGGAAATACAATGAAGGTGATGCCCAGCTACGGTTAGGAACTCAAATGAAACCTTTTATTCTCAGTTAAATGCTCAGCATAGATGGAGAGTTTTCAGTACCTGGAGTTAGCTTTTTCCCATCGCACCATAAAACAGCGCCAGACGTCAGCACAGCAGATCCTATAAAACCACACATAGAAACAGAACATGTAGTTGTGAGGTTGAATAAGTGGGCGTACACATGAGACAGAGGGTACAGAAAGGACCATTCTCATGCCAAGTGACTGTGTTTGTGGTAGTATTGGTGGACACATTGGGCCTCAGTGTCAGGAAAAAAATAAGGGGCCAAAAAAGCAATAAAAAGGAGCAATTTGCTCCTAGAACAATATCTATATGTATCTGTGTCTGTATGGTTGTTTCTAAATGTATTGCTTGGCCTATGCAAACAAGCTTTTGATTATGGCACACATTCGTCTGGCCAATGGGGTTGTGGTCCATTTTAAGTCTCTGGATAATATTTAATTGTATTTCAGCTGATGGAGCAGTATTGTTTTACTGTAATGACCTCTGTAGATAATGCCAGTAATAATGTTTTTTTTTTTTTTATTCTTTATTTATTTTACTTTTTAATCCTAAATGTCCAATTATTTTGTATTTATTTTTACCAGGTCCGATGTGGTTGTGCTGTGTTTCTCAATTGCAAATCCCAACTCGTTAAATCATGTGAAAACCATGTGGGCTCAGGAGATCAAGCATTTCTGCCCCCGGACACCTGTCATTCTTGTTGGCTGCCAGCTGGACCTGCGTTATGCCGACCTTGAAGCCGTAAATAGGGCAAGGCGCCCATTAGCCAGGTAAAATGACCCCACTTTAATTCACCATTTATAAAGCAAACTCACAGATATTGGGACTTGGTGATTATGGAAAATGTTCTTTTCATCTGTCGTGACAAGTAAATTATAACTAGGCATTTTAAGGATGTTTGAAAAAACAGTCAAAGCTGTTATAATGTAACTACTTACTAGTCCGTTAACATGCCAGAACAACGTAACGTTGGTGCCTGTGCACGCCTAAATGGGGCAATTGGCTGCTGGCATGCAAAACTCTTCAAGCAGTATTAGCCCTTTACTACATAGGATATGGAAAATGACATATGTATAGCGGTTAAGCCCAATACACACTAGTCAATCCCCACTGATACCTACATTGGTGGCGGCGAGGCGAGGCCCAGTTGCCGATGCCAGTGGGGGAAGGAAACAATGGGTGGGGGTGAAGGGCTATAGAGGAAAGGGGATGGCCAATGCTTCAGCGTGGCTGTCATTAACAAGGACCTCCCTCGCCTGTACATGCAGAACGATGTTTGGGGGCGTTAATGATGAGCAGGAGTGTACATACTAGAAGATATAGTAAAAGATATTGCTCAGAAAGCCATTTCTGCGCAATAATCTTTTACTATATCCTCTAGGCGTGGATATGGGGCTTTACAGTAAAGTTTGCTCGAAGTAGCCAGAAAGTCATGTATTATTTTGTGAAACATTGTATCACCTTGAACTTTATAATATTATTAAAGCTACAGGAAAACATAGAATTACAATTTTTTTTTAAAATTGCAGACCAATAAAAAGAGGAGACATCCTTCCACCAGAAAGAGGAAGAGAAGTCGCCAAGGAACTTGGCATCCCGTATTATGAAACCAGTGTTTTTGACCAGTTTGGGATCAAGGATGTTTTTGACAATGCAATCAGGGCAGCTTTGATATCCAGGAGACACCTCCAGTTTTGGAAATCACATCTGAAGAAAGTTCAGAGACCTTTATTACAAGCTCCATTCCTTCCCCCTAAATCACCGCCACCAGTTATAAAAGTACCTGAGTCCAGCAAGTCTAACATGAATGATGCTGGAGATTTGCTGGACAATCCTTTGTGTGCAGATGTCATGTTCGTCCTTCAGGATCAAAAACGGATCTTTGCTCATAAGATTTACCTTGCTACCTCCTCCTCAAAATTTTATGACCTTTTTTTAATGGAACACGAACAATCTCTACATCCTGTGGATCGGCATTGCAAGAAGGAGAAGCCTACAAAGGATTTGTTAATGAGGACTTTAAGCCTTGATACAGAAGAGGACACAGATGGGGCATCCCTGAAACCTTCAGATGCTTGCCTTCGGATATCAAGAAGCGACGATACCTTATTAACTACAGACTGTGACGTGGAAGGTAGTGTGGCTTTGTTGTCTTGGAGCAAAGGCTTTCATAGCATGCACCAAGAGGTGACGATCAATCCGATTTCTAACAGGACCTGTTCGATGACTGTGGTGCAAATGGATTCCTCCATACAGTATGGGCCTTTTAAAACGGTGTTACAGTTTCTGTATACAGGAAAGTTAGATGAGAATGAAAAGGGTTTGATGCGGGTGGCGCAGATTGCAGAAATCCTGGAAGTATTTGATTTGCGGATGATGGTAGAAAACATTACAAACAAAGAAGCCTTTATGAATCAGGAGATTACAAAAGCATTCCATGTCAGGAAATCAAATCGCATCAAGGAATGTCTTTCCAAATCCACATTTTCTGGTGAGCGAATTCTTTTATTTAGAGCGCTTTGTGCTAAATACCTGTCCCTGTGTTAGCATTGTGGCTCAAATAGGCCTTGTTTGAAAGTCTATGGTGCATTGATCTTTAGCGTGTTGCATCTTTGGATTTTTGCTTTGCCCATAACTGCCTAATATTCATCTTAAAGCTGCAAATAATTATAAAGATCAAATGTTTTTGAATTTACTAAATAAATTTAAAAAACTTTGATCCTGACACTTTGCGTTAAGTTGATTCATTTCTGAGTGCTGCAGCTACGCTGCTTGTATTGGATCCCTCCTAGGGGACACCTAGAGGGCATCGGAGCCAGTATATTATCGTTTTGGGAATATATATATATATATATATATATATATATATATGGTAATGGTGCGGCACTCCGGATCAATAATCAAATAAATTCAGACGACAAGGTACTGATTGACAACGTTTCAGTTGTATTAGCCAACTTTTTTCAAGTCATACATATCAAAAGACAAAGTGTACATACCTTATATACTACAAACAATCACCCGTGCAAAGTGAAGCTGCAGCAGAGAGGGCGGGACAATCCCCCAGCCCCGTCGCCGTGCAGTGACGTCATCACGTAACAGACACGATGTAATGACAAGTATACCATCACCATGACAATAAACAAGCAATCTGTAGGAGAGAGACAAAAAGGCATAATGTCAAAAAGGTAAATGAAAGACCATAAACGATAAACAACATGTTCCGTGACTGCAATACAAATAATGGATGCATATGATTAGCGGAAACATGCGTATGAAATGCTTTCATTGAGACCTCGGGGAGAGACCACATCTAATCTGTGTATCCACATAACCTCCCGTTGGAGTAGTTGCAGCGCCCTATTGCCACCACGGAATGGGGGAATGGTATCGATTATGCAGTAGCGTAGCGAATTGAGTGGGTGGGGAAATTCAGCAAAGTGCAGAGCTACCGGCTGTTCGCTGGTGCCCGCTAGGATGGCTTTGCGGATCGCAGCGCGATGGGCGGCCATCCTCTCCTTAAATTTGCACTCGGTTTTACCGATATATGTTAACCCACAAGGACAGAGGATTTGGTAGACCACGTGACTGGTATCACAGTTAACATGGTGACGGATGTTAATGGATCTGCCAGTATGGGGATGCTTGAAGGTTTTGCCTGCCAACATGAATTGGCATGTAACGCACCCGCAGCGGTTACAGCCCAAAGGTTTGCTGGTCAAAAAAGAACCAGTGCGTGGTTTAGCCTGATGCAATTTGGAAATGTCAGTTTTGACGAGAAGATCCTTGAGGTTTTTTCCCCTTGAATAACATGGCATAAGAGAGGTATTTGCGAATAGTAGTGCAGTGTCAGTTGACATAATGGGCCAGTGTTTTTTAGTGATGGCATTAATGGAAGAAGAAACCTGACAAAATGTATTAACCCATGGGAGTTGGGGCTCTGAGGGAGGTTTGTTCTTTTTACTCAGAAGAGAAGTGCGATCCAATGCTAGAGCTTTGGTTTTGCCTGCTGTAAAATCTGTTCAGAATAGCCTCTGTTGCGGAATTTCCGCATAAGAGCGTCAATCTGTGAGAGTGCCATGGAATGATCGCTATTGATACGCAATATGCGGATCATCTGGGAATACGGCAAACAGCGTTTCAGACTATGTGGGTGACAGCTGGTGGATAAAAGGGGTTGGTTGCGATCGGTCGGTTTCTGATACAAGGTAGTGGAAATGATGGCATTGGATAATGAAACCGATACATCCAGGAAATGCATGACATTCTGACTAGCAGAATATGTGAATTTAATGGAGCATGGGGATTGGTTATGTCCCTCAATAATGGCAGCAAACACTTCCTTAGTGGATGACCAAATAATAAATACATCATCTATGTAGCGGCCCATGAAAACAATTTTATCCAAAACATCTGGTTTGTTGTAAAAGACCTAATCTTCTATGGCATACATAACAACATTAGCATAGCTCGGAGCTGCGCTCGATCCCATTGCGCAGCCCCGAGCTTGTTGATAAAACTGACCGTCATAGAGAAAAAAGTTGTTAGCAAGCACCAAATATAACAGATCAGAAATGGCATTAATTTGTGGTACAGTGAAAGAACTTTTGTTATGCAAAAACAATTTAGTAGCGTGAAGTCCAAAGTCATGTGGAATAGAGGTATATAACTCACCACATCCAATCCAATAAGCCAGCTGCCTTCAGGAATGTTGGTGAGTGCATTAAGTTTGGACAAAAACGATCCTGTATCAAGCAAAAAACTGGGTTCACATTGTACAAGGGACTGGAGAATTGAGTCCAGAAAGATGGCAGTCGGTTGGAATAATGAGTCGCGGGTAGCGATTATGGGCTGCCCGGGGGGATTGGTGAGGCTCTTGTGGACCCTGGGCAAGGTTTAAAACAAAGGGAGAATGGGAAAGTCCGGTATAAGAATGTCACTCAGGTCCTGGGACAATGGTTCTGTGTCCACTGCTTGTTTGAGAGATGCTGTCAATAAACGTCTGGAATGGGGTGTAGGGTCCTTGGAGATCAAAGAGTATACATCACGGTCAAAAAGTTGCGATTCTGCTTCCTTACGGTAGTCACTGAGATCTTGCAGCACTATGCTGCCTCCCTTGTCTCTGTCCTACAGATTGCTTGTTTATGGTGATGGTATACTTGTCATTACATCGCGTCTGTTGACGTCACTGCACGGCGACGGGGCTGGGGGATTGTTCCGCCCTCTCTGCCGCAGCGTCACTTTGCACGGGTGATTGTTTGTAGTATATAAGGTATGTACACTTTGTCTTTTGATATGTATGACTTGAAAAAAGTTGGCTAATACAACTGAAACGTTGTCAATCAGTACCTTGTCGTCTGAATTTATTTGATTATTGATCCGGAGTGCTGCACCATTACCTTCTCTATTTCGCTTACCTGTGAGGGCACCGGACCCAGTTATACACTGGTTATTTGGAGTGCCGGACCTTGGACATTTATTTTTATTTATTTTTATATATATATATATATAAAAGGAATGGGCACTCACCAAGGTCAAGGTTTCAACAACAAGTTTATTGTAAGCAAGAAGATAAATCATCCGACGTAACGTAAGGATACGTATCCTCTCTGGAGGATGGATGCCAGGTTACTTGTCTGACTTTGCTACCTAATGTTGTACTAATTCCTGATGATGGTCTGTACAAGACCGAAACGTCACGTTACGTCGGATGATTTATCTTCTTGCTTACAATAAACTTGTCGTTGAAACCTTGACCTTGGTGAGTGCCCATTCCTCCTATATTATACCTTGATGTTCATTCATCTGTTGGAGCACCCCCTTCTGAACCTTGATAAATTTGAGTGCGGACTCTGTGGATACTTATATATAATTAGTAAATATGTGTATGTGATATACAAAACAGGTGCCGCATAACACCCCGACAGTCGGGATTCCGACAGTCATTAGCCCGACGTCAGAATCCCGACTGCGGGGACTCAGATAGCAGGGGGAGCGCAATGAAGTCCCTTGCGGGCTTGCTGCACCCTCCACACTGCGGGCACAGCGGCTCGCTATTTTATTCTCCCTCTATGGGGGTCGTGGACCCCCACAGGGGAGAATAGCCGATGCACATGTGTCGGGCTTTTAGCAGTCAGGATTCCGACGTCTGGGTAATGACTGTCGGAATCCTGACTGCCAGTGAGTCCTCCGGCACCCAATAAAACCATTAAGAATATTAATGTTTTACGTATTTTTTTTTTTAGAAAAGTTTGAATAACTTAGTGTGTGCTGAAAGACTAACCTTTCAGATTTGATAGGCTAATCCGTAAAACACCCCTGATGACACACATGCAGTCACACAGAAGCTCCTACACCTTATATACACCATATTTTCCATTGCCTCCTCACGTACAGGATCCAGTCTTTACTGTGTAATGGAAAATTACTTTCCCATGGATGTTTGGAACAATAGAGTAAGAATTGCTGTCAGTCTGCAGGGGAATCGCCACTAAATATTAATTTAACATGATGACATACGAATGCCATATGTTGTAGCATGCAGTCCCTCTTTCTGGCCAGTATGTGGCACTCTTTCATTTCTACTTGGAGAAAACATAATGCTATCCTTGTAGCTTGCTGGATAGTTGCCTTTCCTCCTCCTATATTCTGATCCTAACTTGTCTGTCCATGAACTCCTACATCCCTACAAGCTTAGTGATCATGATCTCATATTTGGTTCCAGATGTGACATTTAAATTGGATGATGGAGACATCCATGCGCATAAGCCGCTTCTAATCTGTAGCTGTGAATGGATGTCTGCTATGTTTGGAGGATCATTTGTGGAAAGTGCAAATAATGAGGTATATACTTTTTTTGTTTTAATGGTGTTGGGTGTGTTTATTTTTTTTTTTCTGTATTCTAGCACTACACACTAATGCATTGCATGAGGTTGCTGCAATACACGAGATGCACGTAGGCTATGTGTATGGCTGGCAGGGAGCACAGGTTGGAGGGGTGTTCACGTAGGGCTTGCAGCTGACCTGTTTCCATGTTGTGTTTTACAGGTCGTGCTTCCCAATGTAAGCAGATCTTCAATGCGAGCTGTATTAGACTATCTGTACACCAAGCAGTTATCTTGTACATCAGAGCTGGACCCGGTGGAGCTGATTGCATTGGCAAATAGGATCTGCCTCCCACATCTTGTTGCTCTCACAGGTAAGAGAAGGGTGACTGAAGTTTAAGATTTAATAGGACATGATCATTGAGAAGATGCGCTGAGCTGCTGCGGTCTATGAACTTGTGCCACATTCAAGGACCACCAAATCAGTTCTGGGATAATGGATCAACAATGTCTAGGTCGACAGTTACTAGGTCAAAAATTATTGGTGGACATCTAAGACTGGTTGACATACCCTAGGTTGGCAATGACAGAAGATCGGCACAAGTTTAAGATAGACTTGTACATGGTTGACACTTAAAAGGTTGACACACGGTTTTCACTTTTTTTGTGTGTGTAGGTTGACATTTGTCGACATGGACACCGCATACGTGTAACGCATCCCCTCTCATAGTTTGCCATGCTTAAGGCACGCGCTCGGCACACTACATTATGATCTCACTCTGTGCCCACTTGGATAGTAAAGTATGAACCAAGTCGGTCTACACAAAAACACATGAAAAGCTTGTGTCGACTTCTTGAGGTCAGCACAAGAGGTTGACACAAAATCCTACCAAATCCGACCATGAATATAGAAACTACAGACCATTGTAATGCCACCCAGCTTAGTTTCATATAGATTGCGACTTATGCGATGGACTTGATGCATTTTATGTGAAACTGCTGAGCACCATTACTACTGTTTGTCATTTGTTTGTTCTAGTATGCCTATAACCGCACGCTTTACTGGAAGTTGTAAACTAATTCCCATAGATTTGTGTAGGAGGAGACTTCATTGCTGACATTTGAGAGCTGGTTCAAAATCACATGAAAGCAATAAAAACTCTTCGTCTTTTTATCTTCTTTCAATAATCTAGCTCAGGAAATGAAAATCTCTGCTTTACACCACTCTGGCAAGTACATAGAATGCACTCGTTCATGCCAGACACCCTTTTTCCACCCAAGGTTCAGGTTTTGAATGGACCTGTTCTGCACCTGGGGGGTTATTCAGATTCAATCGGTCCCCTGTGCGTTCGCACGGGGGAACCGATTGTTTGCAACTGCCCATGCACATAGGTTTTTATGCACATGTGCAGCTACTGTGTGCGAGCGCCCACAGCACTCGCACACAGAAGGGCGGGGGGGGGGGGGCAATTTGCCTATGGGAACGCCCAACGTCCTCATGTGCGCTGGGCGTTCCCATGTAAATTGCCCAGTGACGCGGTTGCGGTGGGGCGTGTAGCAGATGTCAGCTGCCCGCCCTGTCCTCGTACAAGGTGCCCGCAGGTCTGAGACACCGTAGTCACCCCCCCAATGTCGGTAACTGATTTCCCTTTTTCCTGCCCTAGTATATCCTAAAGCCAGGTTATGCTCCCAAGTTCCCCCGGCTCACTGTATAGAAATATGCAATGTTTACAGAATGGTTGCAAAACCTAGGCAGGAAGGTTCTGCATTCTGCTGGCTTTTATGGGATGTTTGAAAACAGATTATTAATAGAATCTGCTTCACATGTATATTTTAATGGCAAGAAATACTTGTATTATTTATAAAGGTTGTCACAGAGTCTAAAATGTGCTTTGTCCTGCAGAACACCATGCTGTGCTGGAGCTGACCAAAGCCGCAGTAAATGGGGTGGATATTGATCAAGAAGTGCTGACCTACCTGGAACTTGCGCAGGTTTGTATTAGTTATATTCCATTAACCACAGAGGATAGTACTGTCCAAGCACCAGGAGTAGCCTGTGATGAGGAGAGAAGCAGAGATCAGGCATTTCTGGAATTATTACATTACCTGAGGAACATACGGATCTTCATAATGGAATATCATTTGCAAACATTCCTACATTGTTGTTGTAAATAATAATAATAATATCCCTTATATGGCGCCACAAGAGATCTGCAGCGCCCAGTTAGAGTCTATTGGTGTGTAGACACAGTACAATTTGGCATTTGATTTTGACTATATAGTCAAAAACCGAAACAGGATCGTGTAGACATCGAATGGAGATTGAACATGTTTTTTAAAATTTCGATCCCAATGCGATGCCAATGCCAGTTCAGCAGCAATCGAATTCACAAATAGACAGTGCAGCAATGACTATATAGTACTTGATGTTTTCTGACCTTGTGCATGTACCGTTTTTTTTTTTCCCTGACAAGATAACTCACAGATACGATTATCCCCTCCTGATCTAGTGCCTACCGAAGGCAGAAACCAATTGTGCTATAAGACAGTTTTGTGTTTCTATCTGACCCGGTAATCACTTTCAGGACCGGTAATCATTTTCAGGACTAGAAAGTCCTAGACAGAGATCTGATCACAACAACACTAACCAATCAGACGGTAGATTTTGTTTTGTAAACCGGGCTTGCATAAAATCCTAGCTGTTTGGGGAAATGTGAACAACAGCAATGTTAGTATGCTGTGACCCAAAACACACAATGATCAAATAAACTGTAGATTCATTTGGTTTTAATAGCGGTACCTATTTGTGTTACAGTTTCACAATGCCCATCAGCTGGCTGCCTGGTGCCTGCATCACATCAGTACAAATTACAACAGCGTCTGCTCCAAATTCCGAAAAGATATCAAATCAAAGTCTGCTGGTAAGTGTCTCTGCCATGTGGTGTAAAGTGGGCTAGATGCCTAAAGGAGCAAAACGTGCCGGTCGGGGTCCCGACAGTCGGGATCCCGACAGGCATTTACCCGACGTCAGGGATCCCGACTGTCAAAACACCGACAGCCGGGTTCCCGACGGCCACCTACTATTTTCCCACGACCCTCATAGAGGGAGAATAGAATAGGTGGCTCGCGTAGCGAGCCACCGTGCCCGCAGCGAGCCCGCAAGGGGCTTAGTTGCGCTCACCATGCTGTCTGGGTCCGGCCAGTCGGGATTCCAACGTCGGGCTAATGACTGTCGGGATCCCGACTGTCGGACCCCTGTACCACACCCGGAGCAAACATGCTCAGTTACATGTCTGTACATATCCATCCAATTACACAAGTGTGTAGTCAAAAAGAAAGCCTATTGGGGGCGGAGCTGAAAGTTCACAGGTTTGCGGAGCATAGCTTGCATGTTTTTTGCACTGTAATAAAAGAAAAATGGGGGCAGTGCGGTTGGGTGGGTCAGCGATGACCACGCATATGCAGACCCCTGGTTACCTGGCGATGCAGAACACAGGGAAGCGCTCTTTTCAGAGTCTCTGTCCCTGTATCTGCAGGGTCATACTTTGGGGATAAAGGATTGCATATTGCAATGCTGTGCGGTAAATGTAACGCAGAAGTGATCCTATATTAAATGGCCCCTAAGTGTAAACCGTTGTTACATTAGCACAAATCAGCAGCTTCAGATTAGCACTCTGTAATACTTATAGTGCACTTGCATTTTCTTTGTTGGGACCTTTTTTGGGTACGTTTGTTGGGACCTCTTTTTTCACAAGGGGTCCGATGGCTTGCGCCTGGCCACGGAAAACAGATTGTCCGCAAACATCTAGCCTTCTTTGTCTGTCAAACAGCTCTTCTAATCCCGCCTTACCGAGTCACGTGGTGGTCACATAATGGGCGGGATTCACTAATAACCCCCGCTGTACATCGCCGGCATTCTCGTTGTTAATAATCGCATATGCATTAACATATGCGATTATTAACGCCAAGGCGAAGGCCGGCGATGTGCAGCGGGTCCCCCCTGCACCCTTACTCGCTGTGTGGGTGCTCCGTTTCCTCCTCCTTGCACTCAGAAGAGGTGCAGGGAGGAGGAGGTCACTGGTACGGGCAGCACAGCAGGAGGCTGCCCAGATACAGGTGAGGGGGGTGCGGCGCTGATCGGCGGGGGCGCGCGGGGCGGCGGGGGGACGCGAAGGGAAGCCCATAGGCTTCCATTGGGTTTCCTCCATCTACAACTGCCGTAACCCCCCGCAGTGAAGCCCCGGCGGTGGGGCTTTGTTGCATATGGAAATGCGGTAAAACCCCCGAAAACGGGTTTTTTTCGGCATTTTCTGTTTGGTGATTCTCGCCCATTATGTGTAACGCGACTTGTATCACACAGAAGATAGATGTATGTGGACACATCTGTATTTGCAAAGTGAGTGACATGTAGTCAGCAAGGAGTTGAGATGCCAGGCACTTTTTCTGGGTGTGTCGGATTCAGCCACTGCGACCAGATGTCTGGATCTCAGCAGTAGAGGACCAGGCATCTTAGGTGAGATGTTCCTTTTGAGATGAGACAGGCTTGCATAGTGGTGCATCGATGGGCAACTGAGGGTTCCATTTAAGTACTCGCCTTGTGTGAGCAATCACAGATGTGCATACAAATGTGTTACTGAATACATCATTTTTAGGTTTCGTGAGGTAATACTTTTTTCTGACCAAGAGTTTTGTGAATACAAGGTTGCTTCTTTCCATGGCTGGACTGACCGCCAGGAGGACCTACGGCTTGTTAGGTCGATCCGGCTACACAGAGTGCCGGGCTGGCCAAGCAGTGCAGACTCTGCTTCTTGTTCGCCTGCATGTCAGCAGCCGGCATACTGATATATGAGGGTGTACCAGGCCCCACTGATTTGTGACCTGCCTCATAAGCTGTGACCACTCCCTTCTTTTCGCACCCTTACTCCTATTGCATGATAAAATGTTAGTCATTTATCTAAACAGGTACAGAAAATTTGCACATTTACCTCAGGTAGACCACATCTTTTTATTCCCTTCCACCAGAAAACCAGGAATACTTTGAAAGACACCGTTGGCCACCAGTTTGGTATTTAAAAGAAGAAGACCACTACCAGCGAGTGAAGAAAGAGCGTGAGAAAGAGGACCACGTTTTCAATAAATATCGATCAAAACGCAAGTGGTGCTTCTGGAGTTCTTCGTCAGCGGCCTTTGCTTAAGCAATGACTTAATTGCACACTTGAAAACACTTGTAAATGAATATTGTCTTAATGTTAAAACAAGCTGTACAGTAACTTACCTTCGAAGCACTGATTTGAATCCACATGTGTGCATTTATTGTTTTTATAAGCTCAAAGCACAATTTCTCAAGCAGGTCAAAAAAATTAAAATAATACAAGCTTGTTACCTTCAGCTGGAGGTCCACGTAGACCCTCATGTGTCACAGAAAATGTTTAATGCATTAACAACATGGTGTTTATGACCACCTTTGACAACGTAACATAGATTAGGTATTCATAGCACTAAATACAGGGATGTATCTAGAGCAAAAACTCTCGGGTGAGAATAAGCCAATACATGGACCAAGTGCTCAAACAAAATAATATTATATTGTGGAGCGCAAAGTCTATCTCTTCTGCTAGTACTGTGTTTTTGAACGTTAGGAACAAAGTTGTGTAGCATCCAGAAAAGAGTGTCAAGCTAACCTCAGATTTTTGGAAAGCTCGACAATCGTGCTTAAAACTGTGTGTTCTTAAGATACTAAGCTCCTAGAAATCAGAAAATATTCAGATTCAGGTATTTTTTTCTTAATAACTATCGTGCACGTTCTTTATAATCGGCAGATAAAACAATGCAAAAGCCAAGGTACCGCTTGTGCCACTCTTAATGAGAGTTGGCCCGGTTCGGTCGTTGAGAGGCGACGGCCTGTTGCAGTGTTACCCTTCTAGAAATGAATCTGCTTTAAGGTTGTTTTTTCTTAGTATGCATTTTTTTAAAACTGTTCCCAGTGTATTATTCTCAAGGATTTGGGGCAGAAAGTGCAGTTTGGCCTGTAAAAGGAATTTTCTGCTTGCTTAAAAAAAAAAAAAATGATCTGTTTAGAAATCAGTTATCTTTATAGCTCCTCAAAAATTTCACAGAAAAACAATGATTATTAGTCTCTGGCCCACCAAAAGCATTAAAAAACGTAGAAGACGGACACTACTATCCAGTAGTGATCTGGTTCCCAACTTTACCGGGAACTAATGTTCTTGTATGTGAACTGCCTACGCTAGATTAGAATCTACACACTAGAAGGGCTTTATTTACAGGGATATTCAGGGTAAGCAAAAGACCCTACTTGCAAGTATTTGTTTTTTTTTTAGCTATTCTTTTATGACCTAAAATATGTATTTATGTTATATCATTCATTTATTACACAGTGGTCTTCCACCTTTAATGTTGTGAAGTGATTGTTTAATGTGGACCTGTATCGATTACAAAAGGACTGCATAAGGTATACTGTGAACATTGGAAAGAGTGCTGTTTTTTACAGCTGAACTACTCTTTGGTTGTGTATATTCCTGTCCACTGTATTCTGTGTTGTGGTGTTTTTTGTTTTGTTTTATTTTATTTTTTTTCTAGTCGGTCCTGGCAGATGAATGTAGGGCCTTATATGTTAGTGGAGAATCCAGTTACCCTTGATAAAATAAATGAGGGTAACTGGATACCCCCCTAACATATAAGGAATATCAGTTTTGTTGCTATTTAAAAAAAAATCAAAATGCATCGGGCTATCCAATTAGATCGTCCGATTACGAAAAAAAAAAAAAAAAAACATTTCATTCCCAAAACACACAGGTTCAGTGAAACCTGTCTGTTTTCGGCTGCTGCAGCCTTGTTTAACGGGGCTGCTTTCGGGGATTTTGCTTTGCCTGACTCAGGCATTTGAAACAATATCCCCAATAAGCCAAGACAAAGGTTGGCTCATTGGGGATTAATTGGATAACCCTCTGGTAGCCAATTACCTGCAATCATGGGTAATTGGATACCGTCCTTCGAATATTATGGCCTTGTCCAAAAATGCTATAGGGGATTCATTACCTCAGCCATTTTGTGAGCTGAAGTAATATGAATGAGAATTCAACTTGTAAAATTCACTAGGAACACCTCAATGATAACTCTATTCCTAGATAATACAGAGGCAAAATATTAGTCCAGTTTACACCATGACGGTGTCTACTTTTTGTGCTTTATTTAAATCCAGAAAGGAAATAGCGCTGGGATCCTCATTTCATTTAACCTATTATTATTGTTAGGTTCCATATGAACTGTGTTCCAGACTGATGTAGCTCAGTGGATATTGCATTTCATGAATATGCCGTGGAAACTGAGCATATGAACCTTCTCTTTGTTGTGTATTGAATATTCTTGTATCAGTATTTCTTTATCTTCGTGTTCTTTTTTGTGTGTGTTTTCAGTGTTAATTACAACAACAACAAAAATAATAATTTACATATTGTTAAGTAGGACATAAGCTGTTTCTGGGCCAAGCTATCACTACGTATTTTAGCAGAATAGGGGGGATTTACCAAACGTTCTAGAGAGCAGGTGGAAAGAGTAAATCTCTAGCAACCAATAAGGTGCCAGCTGTCATTTATCTAGTACAGTCTATGAAATGTATATGCTTTTCCTATAGGGTCTTTTTAATGTGACTTCATTCCTATAAAGTAGGAAAGAAAAATTAATGTGACATAACTACATAATTAATATAAAATAGGAAACAAATATCTTGTTTACGGAATCCTTGTGTATAGTCTGATGTATCCCCTTAAAAACCTGAAATAAAATATGCCGCAGTTGAGGAATAGTAAAATATGAGTATATTAATCATAAATAGGATTAAGGGAGCATATATGGTAATATATCAATGTAATTGCTCTCCTATAACACCATGCCAGAGCTCTCTGATATTATACTTCCCTAATTACAAGCAATTGATCGCATTCAGGAACGTTAGCATATAACAAATCCCGCACCTCCATAAATGCGCTATTAATAAATACCTTCCTGAACGTTTACATGTGTTAGTAAATGTTATCTAACTTTTCCATGCAAAGAATGTTTGTTTTAGGCTTAGTGGCCTTTTTATATGATTTTTCCTAGCATGGTCCTTTTAGGCTGCTCATGTGCATTTCAAAGAATGCGCAATTCAATTTTTTTGTTTGTTTTTAAATTTTTTAACTCCTATTTTTTCTATATATTTTTCAAATTCAAAACTACAAAGTAACAGTTAATCTGCCTTTTCAAGTTCTTAAACCAGTAATAGGGCTATTTCACACGCTCCGGCTCCTGCCGCACACAGCAATTAATAATGGACACAAATGTGTCCGTTCACATGGGACGGCCATGGCCCGGCCGCCGGGTTGCAGCCGGATCCCACCACTGAAAGGGATGACTGCTGGGCTGTGGCCATACCCTCCATTGTAAACAACTGTGTGCGGCACGGCTTCCTGGCCGTGCGTGATTTCGCCGCCCGGCAGGAGCCGGAGTGTGTGAAATAGCCCAAAGGGTGGCTATGTTTGCCTGGCAATTTGCAACAAGCTTTGTATTTAAGTACAAACTACAGATTAAAGTAACAGACCGTTTATTTTATTTAAGTTTTCTTCAGGTATATAAAAGCCACACGTTAAATGCTTACATTATCTAAGGGATAATTTGAAGACCATTTGAAGTGCACAATTACTTATGTGAGGACAACTGATAGGGGCAAAGGGTGTAAGGGAACATTTTGTAGTATGCTGAAGTCTACAGTAATAAAACTCCTGAGTTTGGTAAAGGTGAAGACCAAGTATATGGAACTAGCCCTAATCAGATATTTTTTGCTAAACCCCACTGATTGAAAGCCATATACCTTTTTTAATGAAATTGTGGTTCCTAAAACCAGGTGCATTGTTGACAGAGGCACTGACACTTAGCATAGTTAATACAGGTGCTACTTAAATAGGGGAACCCTATAAAAAATATACCAGCAAGATAACAAAATAGCCAGACTGTCTAATGGACTAATAAGGTAGTTTGCATTGGTTAACTTGGGGGGGGGGGGGGGGGTGTCCATTCAATTAAGCTATGTTAGGTTTTGCAATATTTGTTCATGCGTGCAATTGACAACCTAAATTTGTATCGCGATGCTGTGACCCATAGGAATAAAGTACAGTCGTCTGTTTTACACAACCAAAGCTCAGTTTGTAAACTTGCCAAATGTTACAACAATACGAACGCACCTGGGGTATATGCAATAATATCCAGTTGTAATCTTAAATGTCAATTTATATAACCAAGTGGCTGGCTCATTTGGTTTATACAGCCTATGGCCTTTATGTTTGTGGTTATTTTATGTTTTTTATTTTGCAAAAAAAATGAAAAAGTCAATAAACTTGTTTAAATATAAAGTTGTTGTGTGGTTTGTATGTCCTTGTCATGTGCATTTAATAAATATGATGATGATGATGATCAATCTAAAATATGGAATATAAAAAGAAAATCTAAACATTGCATAGAACTCACCTGTATATGTCTATGGCCTATTTGCGGAACTTTACTAAAACACAGGTTCTCAAAGTCGATCTTCAGGACCCCACACAGCCAGGGGCAAATTTAGGGGTCAGGCCGCCCCTAGGCACAAACATTTTCATTGTTAAGTAAATATCTCTCTCTCTCGCCGGCCTCACAGTGCACTCACGGATCCCTCTGGTTTAGCCGCCGATCTCAGCGTTTGGGCAAACCTCAGATCCAATGCTGTGTTCTCCGAAAAAAGAGGATTGGGTGTGCTACCTAGGGTGCACAGACAGGCGCTTACCAGGGGTGTTTTGTCAAGAGCTGCCACTTGGTAATGGGGTTGTCAGTCCCAATGGTTCAAGTACAAAGGAAAGAAAGGAAGTGGCGCTGTATGATGAAAGGTCATATAACAATATTTAATAACAAATTAAAAACATGACATACATAATGCAATGAATGAAATCAATAAAAAATTCATAGAGTGGTGATGGTTTTAAAATGTATAGGAGCCGGAAACTGCATTGACTAAAACCATATGGATGCAAATGGTGAATGGAATGGGGGGCACAGCAATTGTAGAAAGTGATGGCCCTGTGGGCTTATAGTTACCACTGGTGATATGTGGGAATGTCCAATCCCAATATTGGTGGTAGCGGAGAAGTCCTCAAAATTGTGCGACTGTTGGCCCACTTTGGTGGGGACCCGTGAAGATGGTGGGCTTGATGTTGATATACCCTTGGGTCACTGGTGTCGCTAGAGGTGGCACTCTCCTGAAGGTGGGTCAGACAGGTGTCCTCAAGGTGTGTCAGGTCTAAATGACCAGGTGTTCGGATTGGAAGAACAGAGTACCTTGATTCCTGCTGATGGCGTGGATGAATACAGGGGTAGGTGGTAGCCCAATGGCTTTGAGGATGAGTTAGATGGTGTCCTCTGGCTGTGATAAATAGGCATCCATACTGGTTCAAAGGATCGAATAGAGATAGTCAAATGGTGTGGTGGCAGGTCCGGTCTACAATGTGCTCTTGACGCGTTTCGCTGCTTGTGAGAATGCAGCTTTATCAAAGGTGGAGTCTGTATTTATCACCGTGGGGTATATAACTGCAACCTGTCCTCAGCTGCTGTCGCTGGCTCCTGCCAGTCACTCGCGGGTCTCTGTTAGATGCTCACAGGCTGCTCTCAGACTCTTTCCTCCCTGTGCGCTAGTGTGGGTGCCACCGCGTTGCCACACTCAGCTGCCAGAGGTCTGCTGGACCAAAATGGTGACTCCCTGCTTCTCTGTCACTGACTGTGACCTTCTATCAGCATGAGGTCAGGTCAAGGGCTGCTCCAAACTTCTTCACTCTGCTCTGTACTGGTGACAGCAGGTGACAGATGCACTTCACAGAAGGTCACAGTCAGTGACAGAGAAGCAGGGAGTCACCATTTTGGTCCAGCAGACCTCCGGCGGCTGAGTGTGGCAACACGGTGGTGCCCACACTAGCGTGCAAGGAGGAGAGAAGCCTGTGACCATCTGACAGAGACCAGCGAGTGATAGTGACTGGCAGGAGCCAACGACGGCAGCTGAGGACAGGTTCTTTTTCCGGAGAACACAGCGTTGGAGCTGCCGCGAGGTTTGCCCAAACGATGAGACTCTGAGATCGTCGGCTAAACCGGAGGGATCCGTGAGTGCACTGTGAGGTCGGAGGCTGTGACATTTGCCAGTGTGGAATTGTTTGAAATCTTGTGGTTATCAGCCCAATGCTGATAAAATTTGTCGCACTGCTGATTTTAGCATGTTGTATTATTAAAAAGTCATAATGCACTATTAGGCGCCCCTTTTCATCTTTTGTAGAATCCATTTTACATATATATATATATATATATATATATCTATATATATATATATATAGATATATATATATATATATAGAAGTACGGTGGTATGGCACTCGTAGCCAATAATAAATTGAAGAAGGAGCCAAGTAGATAACAACGTTTCAATTTTTATCAATTTTCATCATGATAAAAATTGAAACGTTGTTATCTACTTGGCTCCTTCTTCAATTTATTATTGGCTACGAGTGCCATACCACCGTACTTCTACATTTGCCTTTTTGTATAGGCACCGGCCGCAGTTATTCTGTCACAGGGAGTGCCGAACCACAGCCGCTCTATATATATATATATATATATATATATATATATATATATATATATATATATATATATATATATATATATATATATATATAATACATCAGCAGATGTGCCCAGGAGAGCAGTTACCTGGGAGGTATCCTGGAGGAGGCCATGTTATCTCCTCAGCCAGGCAGCAGCTTTCCACAAACACAGGGGGGATGCTGGGGCAGGCTATCACCCACATCAGACTGCAGCCATGAGCAAGAGGGGGGAGACTTCACCCGCAGGCCAGAGAGGAGTGGAGAAAAGAGACTGCGTCTGTGAGCAGAGGGGGGGGGGGGGGGGTTAGGTCACGTCCAGGGAGGAGATAAGCGAGAGGAGGTGAGGATGGAACATGACTGTGTTCAGGAGCAGAAGCGCACTGTGCCTCCCCCTGCACATGACACCCATTGTCACAGCTGTGTATATTTCAGTGGGCGCCAGGTGGGGTGGCAGTGGCTCAGCCCAAGCTTTGAGCCAGTAAGCGGAGACTCAGGAGCAGGAGGACTGCAGTCATTCATCTGCAGCTGCAGAACGGGGAACTCCGAGGAGTGACAAGCAGCACTGCCACCAACATCGGCCCCGTTCCACTCGGCCATGCTGCTGACAGCCGTCCGATCCCAGTGCTCCCAACTCAGTCACTCTGTCTGACTGTAAGTGACTCACAGGCAGCCTGGCTGCCTGCTGCTGCCCATAAAATGTGCCATCCCTAAGTCCGTGCCTGCACACAGTGCCCGTTTTCCAGGTCTCCTCACAGAATCAAGTGAAATAATTAGCTCCACCTGTGGATCTTTTAAAATGTGTCGGTGAGTAATGATGAGTGCACCCGTCAGGTGACCTGGAAAATATAAACTGTCTGAGTTTGAGATCCACTCTACTAAACTATATCAAACCTAATGGGAACCCTAGGTGGTTAGACAACCTTTAACCTTCTCAGAGCCTTAAATCACACCAAACATTAAGGTGAGTTAAGCCATCAACACAGAGTTATACGGCCCTGGAAGCTACATGTACATTAGTGCACACCCATAAGTCTCAATAAGCCTGGAAGTACCCAAACCACTGGCATCACAAGGGGCTGGGTGCGACAGGCGCAAACCTCAAATGAGTGTCCCATTATAGGAGCTAGAACTAGTGTCTGGGGCAGCTCGCATCTAAAGATCACTGAAGCACCGAAAAGGGGGGCCAGCATGCACAGGGGCTTCACAAGCATCGGGTGTCAGAAGGGGTAGGGCTGCATCTGACCATAACTACTAGAAAGTACTAGGTTGCCTACTTCTTGTAAATAAAATGGGCCATTACAGTGGTGATAGTTTTGAAAATCACTTGGCAAACCAGAATGATGATCAATATGCATGGATTCTTTTCCATTCGAAAATGAAGGTGACCATTTTTTTGCTTGACAAAAGTACTCATACATCGGGTCCTCTGTCACCTTCCTATTCTCACTGTAGTGAATGAGATCAGAAATGCTTTTAGGTAGAGTTGCTTTGTAAATCCAGGGACCCATACTGAAGTGCTGTACTTTATATATACTCAGGGCAGGATGGCCTGGGGGCGGTAGCAGCAATATCTACCCTCTGCTGCTGTCCGCGCACTGCTATGGCAGAGACCGATTATCGATACATTGCACATGCATATGGCTCGTATTGCATATGCGCAAAGCCGTCCTGAAATGAAATCCTGCTACTTTTTCTATGTGCAAGCCATTCGCAAGGTGATGGACAGGAAGTAGGCTTCTTGTGGTGGAGACCGGCCATTGAGTGGGAGTGCTAAGAAAAAGGCAGGCATGCCTAGGAAAATGCTGGGCGTGCATGCGCACTATACAAGAGGGCGTGTCACAGATATGCCTGTATTCATTGCAGGGGATGCGGTCATTTGGTCTACAGCATGATGGTCGACAGTCATTAGGTCGACACCATTAGGTCGACATGGGAAAAGGTCAACATGGGTCTAGGTCGACATAGGAAAGGGTCAACATTGTTCTAGGTCAAAAGGTCATTAGTTCGACATGTCGTTAGTTCGACAGGTCATTAATTCGACATTGTCTAGGTCGACAGTCAAAAGGTCGACATGGGGTTTTTCAAAGTTTTTTGAGCCGAAATGTGCCGACAGGCGGTATTTCATGCCCTACCATCCACTAGGGCGTGGTGGGAGAATAAAATAGTGTTCCGAGCGCAGCGAGGCACCGTGCCCGACGCATAGCGAGCCATGCGAGGGGAAACGGTGCACTTTAAACTGTGTCCATGTCGACTGTGTTGACATTCAGGTAAAAAAAACTGTGAAAACCCCAATGTCAACCTTTTGACTGTCGACCTAGACATTGTTGAACTAATGACCTGTCGAATTAACGACCTGACGAACTAATGACATTTCGACCTAGAACCATGTCGACCTAGACCCATGTCGACCTTTCCCCATGTTGACCTAATGGTGTGGACCTAATGACTGTCGACCATCATGCTGTAGACCAAATGATCCCAATCCCATTGCAGTCACAGGGTAAATCTCTGGCTACACTGAGCCTGCGATGACTGGTACCCAGTGTAAAAATAATTTGATGGTGAGCCTGTTATGATGGGATTTGGACATATATTCGCACGGCTGCAAATAGATTTGTAGCGGTACACATCCATTTGTACAGTGAACACATTTATTTGCAAGGCAGGATTTCACTCTAGCGGGACGGCAGCTTAACTGAACACTGGCCGCTACTAATTCATGACAAGAAATCAAATCTTAATAGGCCCCTCTATATCTACTCCCTTAGGGGCAGATTTATTAAGTTTGGAGAAGAGATAAACTGGAGATAAAGTGGAGATAAGGTAAAAGGAGATAAAGCACCAGCCAATGAGCTGTGCTTAAAAATGGCAGTTGAGAGTTGATTGGCTGGTGCTTTATCTCCTTTTACCTTATCTCCACTTTATCTCCAGTTTTTCTCCTCTCCAGGATTAATACATCTGCCCCTTAAGGTGCCCACACACTAGAACGATTTTTTGGCCGATTGTCCGAATTTCGATAAATCGGCCGATATATCGTACGATATTTACTGACAATCGGTCGAAAATCGGCCGATATCAGTCCGATGCGCGCTCCCGTGGATCTTTAGCTGAATCTTCTGATCTTAAGTGCTGCACAAAAGATCAGAAGATTTAACAAAAGATCCATAGGAACGCCCACAGGATCTTAAGAAAAATCTTTGGTAAAGATGTGCGCTTGCCTGAAATCTTTGGTCCAGGGCGGACCAAAGATTTGAAGGCTAATTTATGCGCACATCTTAAGATCGCAGATCTTTGTAGTGTGTGGGCACCTTTAGTTGCGTGGGAGCGGTTCTGCTGCTTGGAGCAATTTGTTAGACTGAGAAGCAAGATAGTGAGCCGGAGGCCGGAGCAAAGGGAGAGACCCTGATCTGGAAAGTAAACACCCAACCTTTTAAAAGGGTATAAAGGCACAAATTCTAATCTATACAGTCAAAGAACATATTTTTCTAATGAAATAGATGATAAAGTTCAACTGTATATTTGATTTAAATCTCTTGGGTCCATCTGTGCTCTTTAGCCATGTCTGAATATCATATGGCAAATAGATTTACTAGGTATGATGCAAATCCTTTCTCTAGAAACAACGGTGTCTAGTGAGATACAAGCCATGCTGTTTCCCAGTCTCATTTGACAGAAATAATTCTCCCTGGTTTTATAAAGTTATGGTTGAAAATCCCAGAAGTAAGCCAGAAAGCTAAAAAGTAACGTAGGTATTAAAAGTTCTCTGGGGTCAAAGTGTCACTGGCAGGTGGGGAAACAACTTTAGTTTCCGAATTACATTAAAACATGCCCAAAACATGACCATTCACTGATCTGGTGCACATTGGAGACTTCGGTAGATATTGTCTCCCATAGACAATGGAGATTCCCGTCTTATTTATCTAACTCCACCAAATTTGGCAGGCCCTGGAAGCAAAATGGGTAGACTATTCTAGTACTAACCAGGAACATAGCACGGATACCTTGCTATATTGGCAAACAGTCAAAGCTGTATTGAAAGGCGAGGTGATAGCTTTTGTGGGAAAATATAAAAAGGAACGTTCAAAAGATATTTTGGCGGCACAGGCCGCACTAACAGCCTCGTACGCTGATAAGAAAACATCCCCCACGGGAGAAACCAAGGCGGTATATTTACAGGCTAAGTCACATTTTGACTTCCTTATGGAGTTTCAAACCACTAAATATATCTCCAATTCTTCATTTCAATTTTATAGGCATGGGAGTAAAAACGTCCGCTTACTGTCAAATTTGATAAGGGGCTCACGGCCCTCTGCTGTGGTGACTGCCCTGAGAACACCAGAGGGGACCAGGTCACATGGGGGCGCAGGTATTCTAGATATTTTCAGAAAATTTTATGAGAAATTATATTCACAGGGATCAATTGATATGGAACTGAAAAATACATTTTGGGCCTCTATTGAGGTACCACAGATTTCAGTCAGCCCGGACTAGCCTGCTCCGACTGTTGAGGAGGTATCTCAGATGATTAAAACAACTTAACCCTTGAAGGCCCCGGGCCCAAATGGATTTTATGGGGAGTTCTATAAAATACTAGTTGACAAAATCAGTAATCCCCTGGTTGAGGTGTTTAATGTTATATTGCAGGGCAACCCTCTGCCGTTATACTTTAATTCTGCAGTGGTGAAGGTGCTGCCAAAACCGGTTAGGGATATGGAAGACCCGGGGTCATATTGTCCTATCTCCCTCCTCAATAATAAGTTACTGACTAAAATTTTATCTGAAAGGCTAAAGTATATCCTGCCCACAGTAGTGTCTACAGACCAAATTAGGTTTATACTTGGGAGGCACTCTGTGATAAAAGTGCGTAAGGTCTTGGCGGTGGCACAGTGGTTGGAGCGGAGGGGTGGCTCGGGTGATGATGTGATACTATCGATGGATGCTGAAAAAGCATTTGATTTGGTCACCTGGGACCACCTGTTCGAATCATTGGATCGCTTTGGATTTCCCAAGGAATTTGGGTCACTGCTCCGGCTGCTGTACCATGAGCCTCAAACCCAGGTGGCCTGTAATGGATACATCTCATATTTTCCAATACAGAAGGGAACTAGACAGGGGTGCCCCCTGTCACCGCTGTTATTTGCCCTGGCCTTAGAGCCCCTGGCAATAGCCATACGTTCCCACCCTTTGTTCAAGGGTATCACGGTGGGGTCTTCTACCCTCGAGCTCTGTCTGTTTGCGGACGACATGTTGTTGTTCGCTTCAGACTTAACTACATCTATTCCCACGGTTCTTGCCTTAATTAATGCATTTAGATCCTTCAAAGGATTCAAGGTTAATATTAACAAATCAGAGGCTCTTATTGTACGCCCGGCTGCCTCACATGACTTAGTCACCCTTCCCTTTCACATTTTAAAATTAATGCCCACTTCATTAAATATCTTGGGATCAATATTCCCAGCAAATTAGCCCAACTATATAGATGTCATTTTGATCATATAATAACTAGTGTGATACGGCAGCTTGAGGCATGGAAATCCCTTCCTCTCTCGTTGCTGGGGAGGGTGGCTGTATTGCAATCTATAGTGTTTCCAAAATTATCATATTGCATGCAAATGCTCCCTATTAAGCTATCTAGAACCGACACCAAAAAAGTAACGTCAGCCTTTTTTAAATTCCTTTGGCTAGCTAGATAAAAAAAAACTTGTATTTCTAAATTTAAACTATATTCTAGAAAGGTGGAGGGAGGATTGGGAATACCAAATTTAGACGCCTTCACGCAATCTGTTTTTATGCGGTATATATTGGATTGGATGCAAGGCTCTGATAATTATACCCATAAAGCTTTGGGATCCTAAGTCCGCTTTGCCTTCTCAAGCTATGCAAAGAAAGACATGTGGTGCAGATGCACACTCCATATTATTAATCAAAATCAATCAATAATAGAGGTTCTTGGTATATTCATTGGCCAAGAAATATTTGCCCACCAACCAGCTTCACGGTAACCTCATTTCTGGTGGGTCCCTAATACTAAGAATCTGGGGCGCGGAACCCCAAAAATGCCAGCATAAGCCAGTCACCCCAGGGCAGCACACAAGTGAAAAACTAAGCTATAAATGTGTGTTAATTAGAAAGAAGCAGGAGCTAGAGGTTAAAAAGTGTAGTGCTAGGAAGTATAATATTAGTGAAAATAAATAGTGCTAAATAAATGTTAGGGTGTGCCACCCTGAAAGCAACTCGGTTACACCAACCCAAGGGGAGCCGCGCCCCAAATCCATCTCCAAGACTAGCAATTAGTGTAAATTTTTAGGTCTTACCTTCATTGTGCCCTCAGTTTGCAGTCTGTGGCTACCAGGGACCAAACTGGTGAACTAATGTTCAGATCAGGTGGGCGGGGTGCTACTCTAAGTTGAAGGAGTCCCAACCTTCAGGTGTACAGGTGTACACAATGTTAGCTTATGGGGGGGGGGGGATCTTAGAATGCACACCCGATTTACATGAGGTGCTATCATGCTGGGACTTGTAGTTCTGCAAAGAAAGACATGTGGTGCAGATGCACACTCCTTATTATTAATCAAAATCAATCAATAATAGAGGTTCTTGGTATATTCATTGGCCAAGAAATATTTGCCCACCAACCAGCTTCACGGTAACCTCATTTCTGGTGGGTCCCTAATACTAAGAATCTGGGGCGCGGAACCCCAAAAATACCAGCATAAGCCAGTCACCCCAGGGCAGCACACAAGTGAAAAACTAAGCTATAAATGTGTGTTAATAAGAAAGAAGCAGGAGCTAGAGGTTAAAAAGTGTAGTGCTAGGAAGAATAATATTAGTGAAAATAAATAGTGCTAAATAAATGTTAGGGTGTGCCACCCTGAAAGCAACTCGGTTACACCAACCCAAGGGGAGCCGCGCCCCAAATCCATCTCCAAGACTAGCAATTAGTGTAAATTTTTAGGTCTTACCTTCATTGTGCCCTCAGTTTGCAGTCTGTGGCTACCAGGGACCAAACTGGTGAACTAATGTTCAGATCAGGTGGGCGGGGTGCTACTCTAAGTTGAAGGAGTCCCAACCTTCAGGTGTACAGGCAGAGGCGTAACTACAACTTAGTGGGCCCCATAGCAAAATTTATAATGGGGCCCCCCCTAACTCAGGTCTCTACCAGAGCGCATCCCGCGGTGTGTGGCCACCATTAGTGTGAACAGTAAAAATGTGCCCCTCCAATAGATATTTTCTAAAATAAAGAATGGACACATTTTATAAAAAAGTGTGTGGCCTCGCTACAAAGGGTAAAGCCCTCACAAATTATGCCACTCCGCAAAGCCCATGGAACATTATGAGACACACGCAAAGCTCGTTACACATTAGGAGACACACCGCAAAGACCCTTACACATTATGTGACACACCGCAATGCCCATTAAACATTATGTGACACACCGCAAAGTCCATTACACATTATGTGACACACCGCAAAGTCCATTACACATTATGTGACACACCGCAAAGCCCATTACACATTATGTGACACACCGCAAAGCCCGTTACACATTAAGCAACACACCGCAAAGCCCGTTACACATTAAGCGACACACCGCAAAGCCCGTTACACATTAAGCGACACACCTCAAAGCCCGTTACACATTAAGTGACACACCGCAAAGCCCATTACACATTATGTGAAACACCGCAAAGTCCATTACACATTATGTGACACACCGCAAAGTCCATTACACATTAGGCAACAATTACAAACTTACCACGTTAATTATTTTTCTGTCCCACGCTGCTCTTCAGGCAGCACGGCTCCTCTCTGCTTCACAGGTGTAGGAGTATGAGAGGCCTGTACACCAGCATGTGGGAGTATGAGAGGCCATTTAATAATGCAACAGTAGCAGGAGTGGGGGGCAGGTGTGCGTGCTGCTGCAGGGCCACCATCAGGAGATGGAAAATGGGACTGGTGTCTCAGGCCCAAAGACCCCCGGGCGGCATAGAAGGAGATCGTGGAGCCAGATACAAAGCTTGAGCTTCAGGAGACCAGTGTTACTTCCCTAGGACTGTCTGTCTCTGCTCTGACTCAAGCAGATTGGGGACTGACTGAGTCTGGCTGGCAGCCAAACTTGTAGAGACAGCGCAGCAGCATTTTGAATGTGCCGCTCTCTTGAAGTAAATCACAGCTCAGTACAGGCAGCCAATCAGGATGAGCGACTGCCTATCTGTGAGCACTCACTGACAGCAGCAAAGTCAAAATGCCCCTGCGCTGTCTCCAGAAGTTTGGCTGTCAGTCCCCGATCTGCTTGTCAGAGCAGAGACAGCGAGTACTACGGGGGAAAGTAGCAGCAGTCTCCTGAAGCTCAGGAGCTTTGTATCTGCTACCATGGCTTCCTAGTGGGGACTGTACTGAAGCACTAGGAGCCTGGAGAGAAGTGGGGGTTGTAGGCGGCGGGGAGGGTATCGGCGGCAGCCGGCGGGGAGCAGGAGGTGGCGGCCGTGCCTCTCTGTGGACACAGTCACAGCCACCACCGCACATCATGATCACATCAACGTCCACTCCGTACCACTGTGACTGCACTGCCGTGCCTGCGGTCCTGCGCTAGGCAGACAGTCCCTCCTCCCTCGCAGTCACTCTTCCGGACTAGCGCGCCGCCCCCGCCCCCGCCCATCCCCCCGCCCGGCTTCTTACTCTGCTCGCTGCTCTCCTCTCTCCCCTCCGGCGAGCAGCTTCATCTAATATAGGCGGCCGCGGTTCCCTAAAAAAAAGACAAAACCTAAGCACGGTGCAGGGGAGTGCTTGCTGTCTATCGGGCCCCCCCAGCCGCCGGGCACCATAGCAGCTGCATCCCCTGCACCCACGGTAGTTCCGCCACTGTGTACAGGTGTACACAATGTTAGCTTAGGGGGGGGGGGATCTTAGAATGCACACCCGATTTACATGAGGTGCTATCATGCTGGGACTTGTAGTTCTGCAAAGAAAGACATGTGGTGCAGATGCACACTGCATATTATTAATCAAAATCAATCAATAATAGAGGTTCTTGGTATATTCATTGGCCAATAAATATTTGCCCACCAACCAGCTTCACGGTAACCTCATTTCTGGTGGGTCCCTAATACTAAGAATCTGGGGCGCGGAACCCCAAAAATGCCAGCATAAGCCAGTCACCCCAGGGCAGCACACAAGTGAAAAACTAAGCTATAAATGTGTGTTAATAAGAAAGAAGCAGGAGCTAGAGGTTAAAAAGTGTAGTGCTAGGAAGTATAATATTAGTTAAAATAAATAGTGCTAAATAAATGTTAGGGTGTGCCACCCTGAAAGCAACTCGGTTACACCAACCCAAGGGGAGCCGCGCCCCAAATCCATCTCCAAGACTAGCAATTAGTGTAAATTTTTAGGTCTTACCTTCATTGTGCCCTCAGTTTGAACATTAGTTCACCAGTTTGGTCCCTGGTAGCCACAGACTGCAAACTGAGGGCACAATAAAGGTAAGACCTAAAAATTTACACTAATTGCTAGTCTTGGAGATGGATTTGGGGCGCGGCTCCCCTTGGGTTGGTGTAACCGAGTTGCTTTCAGGGTGGCACACCCTAACATTTATTTAGCACTATTTATTTTCACTAATATTATACTTCCTAGCACTACACTTTTTAACCTCTAGCTCCTGCTTCTCTCTTATTAACACACATTTATAGCTTAGTTTTTCACTTGTGTGCTGCCCTGGGGTGACTGGCTTATGCTGGCATTTTTGGGGTTCCGCGCCCCAGATTCTTAGTATTAGGGACCCACCAGAAATGAGGTTACCGTGAAGCTGGTTGGTGGGCAAATATTTATTGGCCAATGAATATACCAAGAACCTCTATTATTGATTGATTTTGATTAATAATATGCAGTGTGCATCTGCACCACATGTCTTTCTTTGCAGAACTACAAGTCCCAGCATGATAGCACCTCATGTAAATCGGGTGTGCATTCTAAGATCCCCCCCCCCCATAAGCTAACATTGTGTACACCTGTACACCTGAAGGTTGGGACTCCTTCAACTTAGAGTAGCACCCCGCCCACCTGATCTGAACATTAGTTCACCAGTTTGGTCCCTGGTAGCCACAGACTGCAAACTGAGGGCACAATGAAGGTAAGACCTAAAAATTTACACTAATTGCTAGTCTTGGAGATGGATTTGGGGCGCGGCTCCCCTTGGGTTGGTGTAACCGAGTTGCTTTCAGGGTGGCACACCCTAACATTTATTTAGCACTATTTATTTTCACTAATATTATACTTCCTAGCACTACACTTTTTAACCTCTAGCTCCTGCTTCTTTCTTATTAACACACATTTATAGCTTAGTTTTTCACTTGTGTGCTGCCCTGGGGTGACTGGCTTATGCTGGCATTTTTGGGGTTCTGCGCCCCAGATTCTTAGTATTAGGGACCCACCAGAAATGAGGTTACCGTGAAGCTGGTTGGTGGGCAAATATTTCTTGGCCAATGAATATACCAAGAACCTCTATTATTGATTGATTTTGATTAATAATATGGAGTGTGCCTCCTCAAGCTATGCAAGATATTTTATTCACCCATGGTTCGCCATTAACAAAAAATTGGGGAGAAGATATGGGGTAACACGCCACAATACATTCTGGGGTAACTCAAATTTTTTACCGGGAACACTTAATGCTACATATCTAACTTGAAAGTCTAAGGGGATAGTAGCTATTAGAGACGTGTTTGATCCGGGGGGTAATCTGTTACCATTCCAGGAGTTGGTTTCTAAATACTCCATTAGTAGCATAGATTTTTTTTATGTATTTACAAATAAGGCACTATATACAGATTATGCCTCCAGCTAGGAGAATGTCCAAGATCCGCTCCATAGTATCTTCATACTTAGTTCCACTGGCCCGTATAGACTCGATATATGTATTCAGGTTTGCTTCCTGTTGACCCTAAAGATATATGGGCAGGAGTGGTGCAGTCGTGGCAGTTAGATATCCCAGCGGCAGTGTCTCAGGACACCTTGACTAAACACCTTGAAAAAACCATGAAAATCCTCCAGTCAGCAATGTTACAAGAAGTACATTTAAAAATCCTACACAGGGCATATATGTCGCAAGCCCAAAGCAAACATTTATACCCGTGGAACTGGGTCTATGCTTGAAGTGTAAATGTACCAATTCATCATTGTTCCATAGCCTATGGGAATGCGGCAAAATTAGAACATTTTGGGATAAGGTGATGGGATTTGTCAATGGGGTCTGTGGGATACACTTGGTGAAAGACCCAATTGCCATGATGTTTGCTAACTTCTCAGTATGGGATTTGGGAGGGAAAACGAGGAAGTTGACTCCCTTTTAACCATAGTGGTTAAAGTGGCGAAAAAGGTGATACTGCAGTCCTGGACCTCTTCTTCAGCACCAGTCTTATCTTCAGTTAAGGCAGAATTATTAAAAATGCTTTATTTTGAAAGATGGGCCACTGTGGCAGACATAGAAAATGGTGTAAAACGCTTTCGCAAAAAACTGGGGTGTTTATATCGACTTTATGGATTCTATCACGAAGATGCATGTCTTCAAAATGTTTGAAGGCACCACATGGTACCTACTTTGTACATTGTCTTGAAATGTCCTGGATAACTCCTGCAGGGGGAGGGGGATTAGGGATTTGGAGATGTGTTTGAGGGTGAGGGTAGTGCAAATCAATATGTATGTACAATACTGTTTGATTCACGGTATTCTTCTGTAACACTCAGCTTCTCTTTATTCAATGGTTTGACTTGTAATGTTGTTATATAATTTTTGTTTATTTCTGTTCCCTTTTGAAGAAAAACAAAAACCAATGAGCGTTATGAGTAAACTGCTGTTTATTGATCATTATGCTGTATTGACACTGACACTTAATAAAAATTGTTTTACAAAAAAAAAAAAAAAAAAAACATTTGGTGCATATTAGTCTTCTAGTATTCCCACTAGAAGCAAATGCTTCGAAAGCTAGTAGATGTAGTTTCACTTGCTGCCAATAAATGGCAGTGTAAGCCCGCTCGAAGCAAATGCTTCCAAAGCTGGTAGATGTAGTTTTTAACTTGCTGCCAACAGGTGGCAGTGTTTCGGAGTCACACGGACACTAGACATATATAGATGATAGAAATCCAAAATGAATGAATACAGTACTTCTCAAATGTCATCATGGAAACTGTAATGCCACTATTTGGTTAAACAAGCAAAAGCTGTATGCAGATTAGACTGCCCTTTCAGACAGAGCATAGTAATAATAACTGTTAAAAATGCTGATTGAATTTATGTTTTGTTTGACTGGCCAGATGTCGAAGCATTCATGTACTGCAATATAGGAAACAAAGAATTACAGGTATTAGTGCAGTACAGCCACATGCGTATTTTTATTTAAGCCTGTTGCTATAGGTCACGCGGATACCAATTTATTTATTTTTTTAATCTTTTTTTTTGGGGGGGGGGGGGGTTCGATAAAGCAGTAATCTTGCAGTATTTGTTTGCAATTACAGTCCAAAGTATTTTTTTTTTTTACAATAAATAATATTTTACACTCCTGATTTATACCAAGAGATCCTGCTGGAAGCATTAGTGATAGACACACCTATATAATAGGGGACAAATACATTGGGGTAATTTTACTAATATGGAAGTTCTGTTTCACCTGGGATGTTGCTCTGGGCATCCAATCAGAATCTACTTCTTTATTTAGAACGTTCTAGAAGATAATAGACAAGATCTGATTGGTTGCCCATAGCAACATCCCAGGCGAAATAGACCTCCCATCTTAGTAAATGCCCCCCATTATTTTTCATGTTGGTTCATTACAAGGTATAATAACCCATTTTGCACCACCTAGACACTATCTCGGCATGCGCAGTGCCAGCACTAGATAAGCCAAAGCATTTGCCGAATCAGGTCCATGTTTATGAAACCGTTGGCCACAGACACAAAGGAGGAGGAGCTAGCAGCTTCATACATGCCGGGATATTATTGCTTGGCCACCACGATGTCTCAAGAGCAGGGGTTGGTCACCCCAACTCTGGTTTTCTAAGACAAGAAGCAGAAGAGGTGCAATTCCAGAGAGCGCACCAAAGGTTGCACCAGCCTTAAATTTTGGTACGTTAAACTATGTTATTTTGGTATGTTAAATGGGGGCACGTTAGGCATATGACATCATAGCATTGCATTGGCACTCCAGGTTTGTTGTTTTTTTATTTTCCAAATGATTTAATCTGGATTTGTTGTATTTTCTTTTAACCTGAAGGTTTATTGCTGTGATAGAACTGGAAAATGAATATGCCACCTTTTATAAAGACAGGAGATAAGAGCACTAACCGGGCACCCAAGTTGTAGCTCCGCAATGAATCCAATATATTCCTTGCAAATATACTTTGTTAAAATTATTAAATAAAAAAAGACTCAACAGTTCTTGCAAAAGTTTACCAAAGTCCATTCTCAGGTTTGCTTTGCCAGAAGGTATTTTCTAGAGTATTTCCAATGCCAAATAGCCTCTGTGGACTTTGCAACTACTGTTTATCAAACAATAGATATGCCAGGTTTTGTCATTATTTTGAGTGTTAATATCTTATCTAGTAGTGATAAAGAATTGTATCCACTCATTGCCGATCTGCCATGACAGCCAGATCGCTGTGGTGCATAGACGGGATATACCAGTTCTTTATAGCATTATACATGCCCAACAAGATCAAACAAAGTGCTGGCATTACATAATGCAACTTAAATACATTGCACAGTATACGGTCACTAGGTTGACAAGAGGAAGGTTGACAGGCATTGGGTCATTCACTGGAGGTCGACATGCATGAACTCATATTGCCATGGATTTTATTAGTGACCTACTACTTTCCATCTCATGTAGTACCTTATGGATATTGGTGGTCCACTTTTCTGAAATGGCTGATTTTCTTCCTCTCAGGGGTTCTCATTCCACAGCAATCTTACCAAACTATTCATCAAGCAGATTTTCTACCGCCATGTGTCACATGCCGCCGTGGCAGGACACGGCAGGTACGGTACTCACCCGTCCGTGTTCACCATCGGCTGGCATGCGTTTTGTGGGTGTCCTGGGGGGGTCAGCAGATGTCGGTCCAGTGTGGAAGCCTCATACACTGTGCTGGGAGACCTGGGTGCGCTGCGGGCCGGATGGGCATTTGCCGAGGCTGGGGCCACCATCTTGGATAAGGGCAAAGCAGTGATTTGCCAGGTTGTGGAGGTTTCCCATCCCACTGTTCAGTGGGCCTATGGCAGCAACCCTCTTGCTATAAGGAGGGCCTGCTTAGGGCCTTCTGGGTCAGTGCAAAGTGTTCTTAAGGTTGATCACTTTCTGGAAGCCTCCTGACTATCATAGAGCCTAAGCTCACAGCCCTGTCTGTCCGGTTCTGCAGAACCCTTCCAATCTCCAGCATCCATTCTGTCTGACCGCCTGCCTCCAGACTTCCTGGCCGTGTTGGACCCGGCAGCATCCTCTATCTCCGGTAAAACCTTCCATCTCCTCCCAGTGCCTCTCTCACCACCGTCTGTTTATATTTTTCAACTAAACCTCGCAAGGACTTTGCCATTATTTTTGTTACCGACTGTATCCACTTCCCTCCAGGTAATCTCAAGCAAAGACTGCTCCTTTACGTTAATCGTTATTATTATTATTTATTGTCAAATAAGTATTTGACATACTTATGTTATCCCTATATGAGTTCTTTTATAAAACCTGCATGTTTCAAACCTCCATCTTCTGGCCCGTCCTCAGTCCCTGAACACCACATAACTCCATCAACATCACCAGTCGTGACACCATGGTTGTCCTTAAGAGATCATATCTGATCATAGGGTACCATTCATAACTTCATTCTGGAGATCTTTTTGTAAGGCGCTACAAACTTGGGTTATCTTCTTTTCTGCATACCATCCTTAATCCAGTGGACAACTAAACATATTAATCAAGATGTTGAGACATTTCTCTGAATCTATGGGTGACATTCTATGGGATGAGATAAATGCGCATGTTTTTTTAGCGCACCACATCGCCGCTATTCGCCCTTTTTCAAATCGCATTTTTGGGTAATAATTCGCATATTTAATGGGATGCGCTTTTGAGGCTGAAAAGTGCGAAGTGGTGCGATTTGCGGCAAAGTGGTGCGAATTTAAGACACAAAAAAGTG
This sequence comes from Crinia signifera, assembly GCF_055691185.1. Lineage (NCBI taxonomy): Eukaryota > Metazoa > Chordata > Amphibia > Anura > Myobatrachidae > Crinia > Crinia signifera. Next base: position 236,277,027 of record NC_139222.1, on the reverse strand, counting down.
CGATTTATTCCGCCGGTCATGTGCGAGTTTTGGACCAACCGGAGTGCGATTTACAAAACTGTCTCCGCATGACTAAGAACCCCCCAACCTATTGGCCCACCTCTGTCCCCTCCATTATGCATCACACCCCCCTATATAAAGGGGCACTGGCGCCATTTCACTCTTTGATAGGAAGTAAGGAGCATGGAGAGGAGCAGTGGCAGTGTGAGTAGAGGAAGAGGTGTTGGTGGCAGAGTGAGGAGTGGCAGAGGGAGCAGTGGCAGAGTGAGGAGTAGCAGAGGGAGCAGTGGCAGAGGGAGCAGTGGCAGCAGCCAGCCAAGTGGGAGAGCCAGCAGTGTGGCAGGCAGCATGGCCACAGCAAGGCCAGCCCCAGTCCATGCCCTGGCCGTCCAGCCCCAGCAGGAGGAGGTGGAGGATCCGTTGGCATCCCCATCCTATAGCCAAGCCCTTGACCATACCCCACAGCAGCTGCAGGAGGGCCACATGTCAGAGGTGGAGGAAGATGGTGGTGAGGAGGAGGAAGACACTGGCATGGAGGAGGAGGGGTACATGGCTGGAGTCGAAAATGAGGAGGAGGAGGAGGAGGAGGAGGTAGAAGCTGGCCGCACAAAAAGTGGCTGAAAGGTCTGATTCTCCTATAAAGAAAATGCTGCACTTGTCCGGGCTATCATGCCAGTGTTTGACCGGTTACTTGGGAAAAGTCACCACAAGACCACTGCACAGCGCAAAAGGGCTATGTGGAAGGACATCACCAAGGCAGTGAACGCTGTAAGTCAGCACAAGCGCCTGGTCAGAAATGTCAAGAAGAGATTCAACGACATCAAAAGGCAGCTGAAAAGTAAAATGGCCATGGAGTTGGAGGAGGCCACCAAGACTGGCGGAGGAAGCCCCACCACTGTGTGCTACACAGAGTATGAGGTGAAGTTGAAGCGCATCATACCCCCTGAGGTCCTGCCTGGCATGCACGTGGCGGATACCGATAGCCTGCAAACGCCATCCAGAGCTGGTAAGTGTGACCACATGCAATCTAAAATAAACATGCCAATGCTTTCTAACTGTATTATTCACTTGAATTGTTATGCTAAGTAAAGTGCTGCTGTGGAACTACATAGCCCAGCAAGGTCATGCACAAGAAATTGCCTGCTCCTACTTTCAAATTGCTCATAATGCTGGGCCTTGTAGTTCCACAACTGATCATATTGATTAACACTGTAACATTCTTTCTAGCAGCCTAACATGTATGTGGCCAAAAACACAGAGGTGTACTGGTGGTTTAGCTGCCATGCCTACATACCACAGATTATCCAATAGTTGTCATGTGTACAATAGTTTAATAATAATCTATCTAAAAAATCTTTTGGTTAAAAAAAAAAAAAAGGTGGTGAAGAAATAATGCAGTTCATATCCAAAGGGTATTGTCCATTATTGTCATTTCAATGCATGTTTGCTGAAAATGCTTAGCCATTGCAAGGTCCATAATGCCTGCCCATCTTTCTTCGCACAGATTGTCCATCCCGAAGTGCTCACGCATCCAAGAAAAGAAGGCCCGTTGCTGCAGAATCTGTGGAAGCAGGTAAATGAACAAAAAACACGCCATTACACATACAGTGCACACACCCATGTCACATCAACAATATCTCACACTACATTCATCTCCTGCTGCTACATTGCAACGGAAATGAATGTAATCTGAGCTAGGCATGTGACTTATTATTAATGTCAATGTTACATGCTCTATCGGGGTACATGTGTAAGTACATAACACCCCTAGGTATGTGCGTCCAGCATCTCAAGCCCTTTCTAAAACAGTACAGAAGAGAGTCTGGCCTATATATGCATCAGTACTTACCTCTTCATCTGTATCCACAGGTACTATACAACTAGGGACAGACCAAACCGATTCTTCAATGATGGTTTTGGACGAAATGGACATCATTCTTGAACCGGTGGAGACCTTTGCGGCAGAGGAAGAAATACAGACCTCATCACAGAGTGATCTTCCCCCAAGTGGGGTGTCTCCCAACCCACCCCCACCCACCAACACACCCCATACAGCCGCTTCGGCTTCCCAAGTAGCTAACTCCTTGGTCAATTTCAAGGACAAACAAATAGAATTCATGGCCTCCCAAAGCCTGCAAATAGGTAACATCCAGGGGTACATGCGTGACACCTTTCTTCAATTACGAAAAATTGCACGTAGTGTACGGGTAGGTGTAGGCACTCATGTGCGCATTGCTAACAGCATTGACACCCGTTTTGCAGATCTGACTTCTGCTGTGAGGGAACAGAATAGCCATATTGGCAGCCTTGCGCAAAGTAAAGCTGCACTAAGCCAATCATGCACAGCGCAGACCAATGCCTTAATAGGTATGCAGGCCCAACTCCAGCATCTGGAAGCCAATGTCGGAGGTGGCGCAGCATAAACCCTCAGCAGTGTTTCTAGCACCCCAATAAGTGGCTCCCCCACTTCCCCACCCCGTCGGAGTATTAGGACCCGTGGTGGGCTGGGTGCAGGTTCTAGAAGTGGTGTAGGGTTGCCTGATGCTGGGAGAAGATAGTTCATATGTTTGATAGTTTTGTCATATGCAATACATCTTGTTACATCCCCCGACAGTTTTTATGTTTCACTTGCAAAAATGCAGATTGGTTCTCACATAGTAGACTGCAGTAAAAAAGTCTAACCGCATACCATTGTGTCTGTGTCTTAGTTTTAAAACAATTATTGTGTGAATTATGACATATTGTAATGGTATATGACAATGGGATTGCTGTAAAGTAGTGTGGGGTAACTCCTGGCCCGTCAAAGGTTGTGGAACTACATATTCCAGCAAGCTCTGACACTCATGGTTTGGACTGTAATGGTTATAGTGTGTCAGGGCATGCTGGCACGTGTAGTTCCACAACACCAGTGAGCCATGTTTGACAGCAAACGTAATTCATACATGTATCAAATGTACTTACAAGCTTGATACCAGCAAGGGATAGGTCAGCACCACCAGCTGCATCCGTTGGGCTCACGTGCGGGAATGCTGAGAGTCTATAGAAAGCCAACTTGTGATCCTGCCACTCCAACTCCGAACTGAGGAATCTGATGTATGTGCGCCACAACTTCTTTCAAGCAAGTAACACTTGAGTAAAATGCTTAGAGAAAGTGGCCTGTGATACCCCCAAGGACAATGAGGTCACAGACTGAGTGGAGCCTGTGGGCAAATAGTAGAGGGCACACATTACATTAATTTGTGCAGACCAGACACTGCATAGTTGCCTCCCCCAAAATGGTCCAAATCATCTCTCACCTGCTCATATAAGTCCAACAGGTTAATGCGGTTCAGCCTAAACATCCCCACAACCTGTTGATCCGAGAGGGAGTCCAGGTACAGCCGAGCACGATACATACGTGGGGTACGCAGTAGTCGGGGGGCTACCTGGATCTGGCGCGCAGCTTCCTCCCTCCTGCGCAGCTCCTCCAAATGGGCCACATCACAGATAAGCAACTCCAAACCACTCTGCAAAATCTCCATGTCACAAACCCTCACAGGTGTCCTTAATGATGTTGGGGTTTATGTAGGGTTGTTTGTGAGTGAAAATGAGGGCACCTGTGCAGAAATTAACCATGTGTGCACTTGACCAAAATGAGTTCTGGGCCAAATCGCCAAACAGAACCTGGTCTGAAATAAGTGCGATTATTAGACACCTAAAAAGTGCGATTTGAGAAAACGCAGTGCATTTAATAAGCGATTTGTATACTTTTCTGTTAGAAAACATCTGGATGCGATATAAATGCGAATTAATCTCGCACTTTTGGTCCGCATGCCTTAACGCACATAATATGCGATTTCAGTCCCTTAGCGCATCCTATTAAATTGGCGATTTGACGGAAAAATGTGATAGCGCCATTTTGTTTACTATTTATCGCCAAAAAACACAAATCTCATCCCATAGAATGTCACCCTATATCTCTTCCCCCTCAAGATAATTATGCTGAATTAATTTCATGTTTCCAAATTTGCTCATTATGGGGCAGTTGTATTAAGTCTGGTGAAGAGATAAAGGCCCTGATTCTGGTTCACGCGCAAAAGCAATTTATCTCTCTAATGGACAAAACCATGTGCACTGCAGGTGGGGCAGATGTAGCATGTGCAGAGTTAGATTTGGGTGGGGTTTGTACTTCAAACTGATATATATATTGCAGTGTAAAAATAAAGCAGCCAGTATTTCCCCTGCACAGAAACAATATAAATCACCCAAATCGAATTATTTCTGCAAATGTTACATTCCACCCCCCCCCCCCCTGCAGTGCACATGGCTTTGTCCATTAGAGAGAAATTTGTTTTGCGCGTGGAGGGGGCGGGGTGGGGCACTCCCCCAGCTACCCAGTCCAGGGCTGAACCAGCCAGGCTGTTCATGGCTTGGCTGGGGGACCTTTCATAAAATGTGTCCCCCGGCTGTGGCATGACACCGCTGGCTGTTGGAGCCTGGTGCTGGTTCTAAAAATATGGGTGACCCCCCTATTTTTTTTGGCCCCCTTATTTTTGGAACCAGGACCAGTCCAAGAGCCCAGTACTAGTTTCTTAAATACGGGGGATCCCCACTATTTTCCCCCCTGTATATGGGAAACCAGGACCAGGACTAGCTCAATGAGCCCGTGGCTGGTTATGCTCAGGGGGTGGGGGACCCTGCATCGTTTTTTTATTTATTTAACTTTCGAAAACTTTTTGTGACCAAACCATGCCCAGATCTCTCTGGTCTGAGCATGGTTCTGTCAAACTCGCCAGCTTATTTGTTTTGCAATTTCTGGTTATTTTAATGGTGTGAATTGAAAATTCGCATCCTATTACATTCGCAATTTTGATGTTTTCTGTGAGAAAACATCTGGATGCGATTTTCAAAGTGCAATATTTTAAACAGGTCAAAACGTGCAAAGTTTACCGCAATTCGCACATTACTATGTGCGATTTTTGGTAGACTTGTGATTTCGGAAGTTTTTGTTTACCTAAAAATCGCACCCTATTACATTTCGCCTCAGACGCTTAACCTCAGCTATTTCTTGACAGTCTTTGTTTACCTTCAATTCTGCACTCCGCTCTCATTTAATACATAAAATGATACTAAAATTTCTGTTAAATAGTACAAACTTCATTATCCACTTCACAGCAGTCTAATAATGGAGGTATATTGTCCATTTTCTAGGTTTATTTGATAAATACCGAGTTCTAATAAACATTTATGTGGTTCCACTTTAAATCTAGACTGTTCAATTCAAGCCCTGTACACACTGGGCGACACCGGCCTCCGTGCTGCGCGACGTTCTAAGCACACATCGCTCAGCACACATCGCGGCACACAAGCGATGCACCCACAGTGTGTGCTGAGCAATCTGTGCTTTGCCTATTTTTTATAGCAGAGGTTCCTAAACGCGGTCCTCAAGGCACCTCAACGGTCCAGGTTTTAGGTATATCCATGGCTCAGGACAGATTATTCATTCAGACTGACTGAGTTACTAATTAAGTCACCTGTGGCCAAGCATAGATATACTGAATACCTGGACCATTGGGGCGCCTTGAGGACTGCGTTTGGGAACCTCTGGTTTCTAGGAAAAAAAAACGCAATCTTTAAGGATAGACAGTGCATGTGAAAGTGATGCGCAGGATCGCGCATCAACGCCTCCCAAGGTTATACACGTGGATGGATCCGTGCATCATTTCTAAGCGATGCAGACAGATTGCTTAGAAATGGGGTTAAAATCACCCCATGTGTGCCCCTTTACAGACAACAGGCCTGACCTAAAATGCAGATAGACTGCTGGAAGGGCTGAAAATTAGGTTTGCAAAGCTTAAAAATAATGTATTTGCCTCCATTACAGAGTACAATATTTGCCATGGTGAATGTCTCCTTCCCCAGGGAAGCCACTTGCAGGCTCTGTAAATTCAGCTTTCAGAAAAGTGAAAGCCAATAAAGATATCACCTTCAGTGAGCAATTTGTCATTTGTCTCCTAACAGAATGTATTTATAGCCCAACTGTAAATCTCAAGTGATTTTTTTTCTATTTTAAATTTCTTCATGACTGACACATGAGTTCTTTGTTAAAACACCTGCCAGCATGTTCGTATCGCAGTGGCTGCAGGTGCCATGAAGAGATGCCGCAAATAACAATACACTGATCCTTTGTTGTGCATCATCTTTGCAGTATATTTGTAAGATATTATAGAAAGATATTGTGACCTTGAATGTCTGACCTTGAAGCACTACATGGAATATTAACGTGTTTTCCTTCTAGGCTATGGAAACCGGTTTCATCAATGAAATTCCTCTTAGGGAATGTCACAGCGTCCGTAATTTCACTTTAATCATAGGCACTCACCTCTGACCCATTGGGATGGCTATGACTGTGCTCCTATGATTGTAATGCTGCCTAGATTAAACATTTATGTGAGAAGGACAGAGAAGGGAAATGGGGAAGGTGAGTGGAGAAGGTAAATCACAGTTCAAAAGCAGGGAAGCTCTAATCATCCATTTGATTCGCAATTCAAATATTAAAGTGTATTACAGGCTGAGGGCCAGATGTGCTAAGCTTTAAAAAGTGATAAAATAGAGGGGTGGGGGACCCCCTAATAACAAGCAGGTATTGCAGGGTTGCCTACCCTCCCGGAATGTCCGGGAGGGTCCCGGAAATCGGGTCCCCCTCCCGCCCCCCTGGAAAGGGCGGCAACCCTCCCGCATTGTCCTGCATCTCCAGCGGAGGGGGGTCCGTGGGGGGTTCCGTGGGTCAAATGACGAGATCGCGTCACTTAAACCCCGCTCCCTGCAGTGCAATGCATAAAATACCGGCATTGCATGCCGGGGGAGGGGCTAAAGTGATGTGACCACTCTAGCCACACCCATAAACTGCTCATCATAGTGGTGGCTCCACCCCTTTTTATCCCGGCTTTGGCCCCGCCCCCCCTGCCATACTGAGCTGGCTGGTCTCTCCCGGAGAGAGCAGCCAGAAAGTCAGCAACCATGAGGTATTGTGACATAATTTGTAAAGGCAGTATTAATGTAGGGGCAGTGGCATTACTGTGGGTAGGCATAAACAGGTGGGTGTGGTATATGGTCCCGATAGTTGGGATCCTGACAGTCATTAGCCTGACGTCAGGGGGGTTAGTTGAATACTGACCCAGAGCTGTGATTGCGAGCTATCGCCCCTGCTCGCTGTCACGTCTCACCATAGGGCATTGAATACCGCCCTATGCCTTTTTCGCAGGATCCCACCCTTGCCATGACCAGATTTCAAGTAAAACACATACATTCAAATGTGTGCTCTACTTTAAATCCGGTCATCCTTCTCAATGGTTGGATCCGATGGATGGGGCACCGTCACATATGTGTAGGTTGGCCGCATAGATGAGCATGTGCAGGCTCCGCTAAATGGGACCCGATCAAATGTACGTGTGGTCCTAGCCTTAGCATATGTGTATAAGGTGCATATATGGACCATAAATGTATTCTGTGTTTAGACTTGTGTCCCATCCCCGAGATATCTCACTAAGGTGTGCAAATATTCCAAATAATAACAAATGTAGAAATCCAAAATGCTTCTGGACCCACGCATTTCGGATATGGGAGACCCAACCACCTGTAGTTAATATCAAATAATTAACCCACATTGACAAACCCAGATAGAAATGCATTCAGATTAAGACTGATGACATCACTGATCTGCAGCTTGTGTACAAAGACGCACCTGGGATGACATCATTGGACCTCTGAATAACGGTCACATGCACATGTCAACATGATTAAAAGGTCAACAGAGACAATAGGCTGACAGTGACAGGGTAGACACCTGAAATGTTTTACAGGTACAGTATTCCCAATTGTAATTTACACATATACTATAGAATGAAAAAGTTGAAAAACATTTAAAAAAATTAAAAAACTTGTGTCCATTGTCATGATGACCTATTGATTGTGTCAACCTTTTGTACCTGTTGATCTAATGTATGTCGACCTATCATCTGAAAACCGATCATCCCTATGGTTACTCAGAACGCCATTTGCATTTAAGACGCTGGAGCCTTTGCATACAAATTTGACCTCCATTGCATGACCATCAGAATGCTTGTGCAGTTCAACTCATTACGAACACTGTGGTCCTTATTCAGATCTGATTGCAGTACAAATTTTTTGGAAAATGGGCAAAACCATGTGCACTGCAGGTGGGGCAGATGTAACATGTGCAGAGAGAGTTACATCTGGATGGGGTGTGTTGAAACTGAAATCTAAATTGCAGTGTAAAAATAATGCAGCCAGTATTTACCCTGCACAGAAACAAAATAACTCACACAAATCTAACTCTCTCTGCACGTTACATCTGCCCCACCTGCAGTGCACATGGTTTTGCCCATTTTCCAAACAAATTTGTACTGCGATCAGATCTGAATAAAGTGGTAAATTTACTAAGATCGGAGTTCCATTGAAGAGGGGATGTTGTCCAAAGCAACCAATCAGATTCTACTTCTTGCTATGGTCAATATCCCATCTTCAATAGAACTCCCATCTTAATAAATTTACCCCTTTAATACAGTATATGCACCTAAAAAACGTAAAACTAGGAACCTGTTCGACATCAGTTCCATCAATTTGAACCGGAGCAAAATGGTTCTGCCTAGTTTTTCTAAAATCCACAATAATGCTAATGATCACTTGGTTCTTAACATTAGCAAGACAGAGATTATCGTGGATTTTAGAAAAACTAGGCAGAACTATTATGTTCCTGTTCAAATTGTTGGAACTGATGTCGAACGGGTTCCTAGTTTTAAGATTTTAGGTACTTTACTTATATTTCAAAAGACCTGACTTGGGGCCAGATTCTCTAAGCTCCATAAGTGATAAAATAGAGAGTGATAAACAGCCAGCCAATCAGCTCCTGTCTGATATTTTTCAAACACAGTCTGTGACATGGCAGGTAGGAGCTGATTGGCTGGCTGTTAATCACTCTCCATTTTATCACTTTTGAAGCTTAGAGAATCTGGCCCTTGGTCTGTGGATATTAGAAGTTTGATTAAAAAGGCTTGTCAACGTCTTTTTTTTTCTCAAGGGTTCTAAAAAAGACACTGTTTATCGGTTGAGATATTGAGGAACATTTATCGCTGTGCGGTTGAAAGGATCCTGACCAGTTGCACTACTGTATGGCATGGGAGCTGTACAGTAGCGGAGTGTAAGATGATCCAGCGGGTAGTAAAGGCAGCTGAGTGGATTGTGGGGACCCCCCCTCCCAATCATGGTGGATACTGAGAAGAAATGTTGCTTGCGGTGAGCACGTGATATTCTGAAGGATCCAACTCACCCGGTTCAGGGAGTGTTTACACTTTTGCTGTCAGGAAGGCATTTTATGTACTGTGTTGTGGGGATACGTTTCTATAAATGTTACATACTGTATCTGGTTGATGCTAAAACTGTATTTTTGTTGCCATGTATCATGGTAATAACAATAAAGTGAATCTAATCTTAGCGTCAGTCTCTGAATCACACCAAGTCACATCACTCAGCTGTATAAATATATCATCAGGGTTCAGTTTTCATGTATATACAGATATAGTGCCTGATCAGGTTAAGGCCCCCCTGCGAGAGAATGTGTACATTTGTACATAGGGGAAAGCCTGCATTCCCTGGATCCCGCCCAGCATTTCTATTGGCGAGCCCACTGTTCTTGTTTGCACGCCCATGAAATGCCCCCTGCCTGTCAATCAGGCAGCAAGCATCTGGGGGGAATGAAAATTTAGCTGCAGGCGCTCACTGCGGGGTACTAGCTATGTGCATGCGCAGTCCCCCACCATCGGTCCCATAGTCAGCACACACGCTTAGATACATAGAATTATACCCTATACATGTATCTTTATCGTTGTGGTTTGTTTGAGATTTGGTTCATCCTCAGCAGATACACATAATTACATAGACCGCACTGTACTATATTACCGCCTGACCTCATTACACTGAGAGCTCTAGGCCGCAGCAGAGAAATGCCATAAGGAATAGCATTATGAGAAGGGATAATGCATGCAATAGACTTTAATGAGCACTCTAACTTCCAAGTGCTCCGGACGGTTCATTATTCACTACAAATATTTTTATTAGAAGCTTTCTACTGAAATCCCGGTCTGCGTTTATGTTCAACTAACAAACATAATTCAGTTGGAAAAATGTTTGATCAATTGGATCTATTCCTGAATCACAATGATCAATCTGGATTTTATTATATTACGCCTGTGGTTTGGAATAAACAAATGTTTCCAAATAATCTCATGTATGCGCTATACCAGCGGTGGCCAACCCGCGGCTCGCGAGCCGCATGCGGCTCGCCGCGCTGTAAATTGCGGCTCCAGCCTCCCGTCTGCAAAGCGGGGTTTTGAATTTGGCACCAATTTGGCTGCCAAATTAAAAACGCTGCATCGGCGGCCAATAGGAAACGGCCGCGGCGAGCCAATCAGCGCTCGCCGCGCCGTTTCCACCCTGCCCCCGGCGTCTGACATCAGACGCCAGCGGGAGGGCGAAAAGTCTTTTTCACGCCGGCGGAGCGCAGGAGCGCTCCTGAAGACGCGAGAAGCCGCCGGAGGATGGCGCAGAAGACGGCGGCGGGGAGAAGAGTTCCGGCGCCGCTGAAGAGGCCAGAAGACACCGGGATCAAGACAGAAGATCTCCGGCGCCTTCTGCAAGAAAAAAGAAGATGGCTCCCGGAGAGGCCAGCGGGGGTGGGAAGCAAAAGAGCTGACGAAGCTCCCCCCAGCGGCCTCTCCCAATACCAGGTAGGGGCCTTTGGCCTCCTACTATCCATCCACCCTAGACCACCGGGTGTCGGGCACTAGGCCCGTGGGCAAATTCAGGCCCTTCTGGCCTGTGTGCGCATTAGTCGGGCCAGAAGGGCCCGTGGCTCATTTGTTTGTTGGGCCCTCCTGGCCCTCTAGGTGGACCCTTTAGTTAGGAAGCTGGGCCCTTTAGCATAGGTGTTGCACTGTGGGCAACACCTGTGCTGGAGGGCCCAGCTTCCTGACTGTGGGGGCATATGATGTTTGGCACTGTGGGGGGCATATGTTTGGCACTGTGGGGGGCATATGTTATGTTTGGCACTGTGGGGGGCATATGATGTTTGGCACTGTGGGGGGCATATGATGTTTAGCACTGTGGGGGGCATATGATGTTTGGCACTGTGGGGGGCATGTGATGTTTGGCACGGTGGGGGGCATGTGATGTTTGGCACTGTGGGGGGCATGTGATGTTTGGCACTGTGGGGGGCATGTGATGTTTGGCACTGTGGGGGGCATGTGATGTTTGGCACTGTGGGGGGCATGTGATGTTTGGCACTGTGGGGGGCATGTGATGTTTGGCACTGTGGGGGGCATGTGATGTTTGGCACTGTGGGGGGCATGTGATGTTTGGCACTGTGTTGGGCATGTGATGTTTGGCACTGTGGGGGGCATATCTGGCACTGGGGGCATAAAGTTTTGTCATGTGGCCACTCTCCTTGTGTCATATGACCACGCCCCTGACCACTCAGCATGATGTTGGCTCTTTGGCTTGACGACTGATATTTTTCGGCTCTTTACCTCTGACCGGTTGGCCACCCCTGCGCTATACAGTATGTGGGTCTCACTCAGCCTATGAAAACACAAGTTCCAAATAAGAAAATTGGAAACACAGGCTCTAACTGGGGCAGTGTGTCTAAGGGGCTCTATCTGGGGCATTGTGCCTACGGGGCTATACCTGGGGCAGTGTGTCTAAGGGGCTCTACCTGGGGCAGTGTGTCTAAGGGGCTCTACCTGGGGCAGTGTGTCTAAGGAGCTCTATCTGGGGCATTGTGTCTACGGGGCTCTACCTGGGGCAATGTGTCTAAGGGGCTCTACCTGGGGCAGTGTGTCTAAGGGGCTCTACCTGGGGCAGTGTGTCTAAGGGGCTCTAACTGGGGCAGTGTGTCTAATGGGCTCTACCTGGGGCATTGTGTCTACGGGGCTCTACCTGGGGCAGTGTGTCTAAGGGGCTCTACCTGGGGCAGTGTGTCTAAGGGGCTCTACCTGGGGCAGTGTGTCTAAGGGGCTCTACCTGGGGCAGTGTGTCTAAGGTGCTCTACCTGGGGCAGTGTGTCTAAGGGGCTCTACCTGGGGCAGTGTGTCTGAGGGGCTCTACCTGGGGCAGTGTGTCTGAGGGGCTCTACCTGGGGCAGTGTGTCTGAGGGGCTCTACCTGGGGCAGTGTGTCTGAGGGGCTCTACCTGGGGCAGTGCGTCTGAGGGGGTCTACCTGGGGCAGTGCGTCTGAGGGGCTCTACCTGGGGCAGTGTGTCTGAGGGGCTCTACCTGGGGCAGTGTGTCTGAGGGGCTCTACCTGGGGCAGTGTGTCTAAGGGGCTCTACCTGGGGAAGTGTCTAAGGGGTCCTACCTGGGGCAATGCGTCTAAGGGGCTCTACCTGGGGCAGCGCATCTAAGGGGCTCTACCTGGGGCAGCGCGTCTAAGGGGCTCTACCTGGTACAGCGTGTCTAAGGGGCTCTACCTGGGGCAGCGTGTCTAAGGGGCTCTACCTGGGGCAGTGTGTCTGAGGGGCTCGACCTGGGGCAGTGTGTCTAAGGGGCTCTACCTGGGGCAGTGTGTCTAAGGGGCTTTACCTGGGGCAGTGTGTCTGAGGGGCTCTACCTGGGGCAGTGTGTCTGAGGGGCTCTACCTGGGGCAGTGTGTCTGAGGGGCTCTACCTGGGGCAGTGTGTCTAAGGGGCTCTACCTGGGGCAGTGTGTCTAAGGGGCTCTACCTGGGGCAGTGTGTCTAAGGTGCTCTACCTGGGGCAGTGTGTCTAAGGGGCTCTACCTGGGGCAGTGTGTCTGAGGGGCTCTACCTGGGGCAGTGTGTCTGAGGGGCTCTACCTCGGGCAGTGTGTCTGAGGGGCTCTACCTGGGGCAGTGTGTCTGAGGGGCTCCACCTGGGGCAGTGCGTCTGAGGGGGTCTACCTGGGGCAGTGCGTCTGAGGGGCTCTACCTGGGACAGTGTGTCTACAGGGCTCTACCTGGGGCAGTGTGTCTGAGGGGCTCTACCTGGGGAAGTGTCTAAGGGGTCCTACCTGGGGCAATGCGTCTAAGGGGCTCTACCTGGGGCAGCGCATCTAAGGGGCTCTACCTGGGGCAGCACGTCTAAGGGGCTCTACCTGGTGCAGCGTGTCTAAGGGGCTCTACCTGGGGCAGCGTGTCTAAGGGGCTCTACCTGGGGCAGTGTGTCTGAGGGGCTCGACCTGGGGCAGTGTGTCTAAGGGGCTCTACCTGGGGCAGTGTGTCTAAGGGGCTTTACCTGGGGCAGTGTGTCTGAGGGGCTCTACCTGGGGCAGTGTGTCTGAGGGGCTCTACCTGGGGCAGTGTGTCTAAGGGGCTCTACCTGGGGCAGTGTGTCTAAGGGGCTCTACCTGGGCAGTGTGTCTGAGGGGCTATTCCTGGTGCAATGTGTACAAATGCTCTACATGGTGCAATGTGTACAAGTGGCAGTCCTGTGTGGTGTAATGTGAATAACGGACACTACGGCATGGTGAAATGTGAATTGGTAGTATTATGCAACCACGCGCCTCCCCATGAAGCCACATGCCTAAAAACTGTCCCTATTTGAGTATGGGGGATACCAATTTCCTTTCTGGCACAGGGCACCAAAATGTCTAGTTACATCACTGTGCTAACCCTTATGCTACTGTAACCTTAATATTTATTTTTTCAACATTTTGACTGTGTCAACATTTTGCGGGTATCTCAACATTATGGTGTTGACTTTTTGACTATTGACATTGTGGTTGGTGACATGGTGACTAAAGGAGCGATTCCTGCTCAGTCGGGTCCGAATTCTCCCCCGGCCGATGGCGGGGTTTGCGCTGTGAAAACAGTGGGTGTGCCCATATAAACACTGGCCGTACACCTGCGACCTGCGAATGCAGGCATGCCCCTGCATCCTCGGGCGAGTGGCTGACGCCGATTTAACGGAAAGCGGCCATCAGAATAGTAAGTATAGACTTATCGGACCGAAGGCTGGAAAAATCATTCGGTGGTGTGCGACCATCGTATGATTTCTCCTCCATGTGGTCACATGCGACCGGTACACATCCGCCCACATGCTAGTGCGGGGATTCGCTCGGCGGGGGGTGTATGTTAGGGGGCAGAGCTTACCTGCTTGCTAGACAGGGAATATTGTTAGGTATTGGTACATAGGACAGCATTGCATTCCCCCAATAGAAACCTATGGGGGAAGTGGTTGTGAGCAGGGCAGGAGGGATCGCATCAGGGATTTCTGCTGGGGTCCCTCCATCTTACATTCGGGTGGTTTGCAACAAACCCCCGAAAATATTCAATGGTAAATGTGCCCCAGAGAGAGAGAAAGAGCAGAGGGATGGGGGGATGCAGCAGCTGGAGAGCCAAGAAGAGAGGTGGGATGCTTCAAGGACGATGAGTGCGGACTACGGGCCTTATTCTGGTTCACTCCTTCTGGCAAAATCAGCAACCAATCAGCTTGTCTCATTTATTCAGCACAGTCTTTTGATTGACTGATTGATTTATTGAGCACTGTCTTTTGATTGACTGATTGATTGGTTGATTTGGGCAACTCCTCCTTTTTATCTCCTCTCTTTGATACATTTTCTCCATCTTCAGATTGATTGATTGTGGTTCTAATCTTCACAATACTGGATGCCATCTGCATGGTAGCATTTTAGTAGACACACACACACTTGCCACAACATTTTCTATAACGGAAGCCTCTTCTAGTCCTGCAAAGGATAATAGCATACCCCTGCATCAACACTGAATTCATCTCCACAGTCCCAGTGTGCGGGGACTGCGCTGCAATTGTGGTCATTATTTCCCATTAAAACGGTAGCATGTTTCTCCAGTGCATGCAGCTAAAAATTCTAGGGTCTATGTACTAAGGCTTGGAAAGTGATATAGTGGACAGAGATAAAGCACCAGCCTATAACTGTTTGGAGCTGAGTGGTTGGTACTTTGGGCTCAATTAATACCCGATTATTGATAGACTGCGCATGCATACAGCCCGTGGTACGCATGCACGAGGTATCACTGCGATAAATACTGCTACTTTTTATCACTGGCCGCTCGCAAGTTGAGTGACAGGAAGCCGATGTTTGTGGGTGGTAAATGGACGTTTTCTGGGAGTGTCAGGGATAACACAGGCACGCCCAGGTGTATTAGTGAAGGGCATGTAACTTCAGCTTAGGCCTCGATCAGCCTGTTTCGGATGCAGCCGCCGAGTAAGTCCTGCGCTACACACAGTCTGCACTCACTGGAATAATCATTAGATTGTGAGCAGCTTGTATAAGGATTTGCAGCTATTTGCCCATCCAGCTAATTTTCGCAAGCCCTACTAAGCAATTCACAGGCTTAAACCGGGCGAGATTTCATTCTGGTGGGGAGGCGTATACCTGATTACAGGGCTCCAAAAATTTTCATCCCAGCGATCAGGTCTGAATTAGGCTCTTTATCTCTATGTTCACTTTTTATATTTCCAAGGCTTAGGACATAGACTCCTATGTGCATATTCTATATACAAAGAGCTGAATGCTCATTGGAGTGGAGGACAAGGAACATTGCCTTATGACAACGGTCGCGGCCATGCCTCCGTCCCAATTCACTACTTCCTAAATCAAGAAATATAGAGAGCTGAATCACAGGCACTGTCACAGCTCTTCATGTGGGGTGTGTTAGGTCCCACCAATAGATAAGCAAATAGGAGATAACTAGCAACGGTCTAAACTAAGTCTTCACCAGATTTCAGATTTTAAATCTGATGTAAATCTATGTTCCAGTTTTTGTTTACTGCAACTTCTATCAGTAGATTGTTATTATTGAGTCAATCAAATAAGCAAATATAGACTAAGCCACTCCCACAGCTGGCATTGGGAGTGTGGTCCTGTTCAAATCAATTGAGTGTTATTATAAAGTTCTGATTTATTACCCAGCAAGAGGGTACCCAGAGTACCCAGAGTAATGGCAGTCCTTCCAAGGTGATCCTCGCAGTTGGAAAGGTGCGGTGACAGTGCACAGTGTGGCCTCTAGATGTTTGGCTGGTCTGGAACGCGTTTCTGCGTGGAAACCCCACACCTTCCTCAGGTGCTTCCTTCAGCTACTTCTACTTCCCAAAGTCAGGAGATATTTAGGTCTACAATTTTTATGTTCTATCATCTTGTGCAGAGAAATAGGAATCATGTTTCCCTAAGACATGTATCTTAAATGTGGTCAATAAAAAAGATACACCTTCTATAAATTGTGAAGGTGTTTATTAAATGTGTAATACGGTAATATGATGTACTTTTCCAATTGATAAAGCTCTGTGTTCTATATACTAAACATAATTACAATGTATTATATTTGTTATGTACCTTAAACGCTTACAGATTGACACGCAGGGAAATGTAGATCCTGAGTTCAGATCCACAGCCATGTATTAGTGTTGTGTAATATATTCTTCTGCATTGATGTGGCTCCTGAGAGGATTGTGTGTTTCAGAGGCTGATGGGATCAGCATTCAAGGCCAAACTATTTTCAGCAATTATTTTCACTCCTTGAAGTGTCTCTTCAATTTTAAACAACTTGGAGCTTGTTCTGTTTAATCCCAGTTCAGTTTTTGTGGGTAATTTGCATACTTAGCAAGCAATCAATTTGCAAAAAATATATAGTGGCTGATTGTGAGTTGGGAGCAAAGTAAACACTTCACTTGGCACTGCAAAAAAACCTGGCTACACTGCAACACTGTGTACGGTCAGTAGGTCGACAAAAGGACGGTCGACATGCATTGGGTCAACCACTGAAGGATGAGCTTGTTGCTAGTCACAACGGTAAGGTAACATCTACACCTAACTTATTTGTGCCCATATATACAAGCAGAGCACCACAGCAACAGCAGTGTCCGTACCTGTTTGGACTCACGGTGCGGCACATTTGTTAGCTGTAAAAAAGGGGTATAGTCTGTGGGGGATGCAGTCAAAATCCAGACGGTCAAAATCCCGACAGGGTCAAAATTCCGAATGGGTCAAAATACCGTCAAGGACAAAATCCCGACATATAGAATGTACAGGTGAAACAGTCAACATGACTTTGTGTCGACAGGTCGCGAGGTCGACATGGGTTTTTTCACTGTTTTTTGACCTGACTACCATCCACTAGGGCGTGGTGGGAGAATAAAATAGTGTGCCGAGCGCAGCGAGGCACCGTGCCCGAAACATAGCAAGCGATGCGAGGGGCTGCGATTCACTTCCATCTGTGTCCATGTCGACATTTGGGTAAAAAAAAAAAACAGTGAAAAACCCATTTCGACCTATCGACACAAATTCATGTTGACTGTTTCACCTTTACATTCTATATGTCGGTATTGTGAGTTGGAGGCGTGGCCTCAGCCCAATCCCCCGTTTTCATCACTGTGGGGTGTGGAGATGTAGGCAGCCCCTGAGAGGCTGTAGTGTGCATACTTAGGTATGATTTACTATTTCCTCACCTACTTTGCTCCCCACTTTCTCTCAGATGGGGCAGCGTGGTAGGCACATAAGGGCCAGGCAATGTTTAGTGGGGGTGGGGCTATAATGGAAAGATTCAGCCTGCCCACTTGTACACTGACTTGCCCAGTGACATGGGCAGTCATGTGGAGAGGGGAGGGGGGAGGGGGGGTTGCAAGGGGTCTCCACAGAAAGCAGTATACTTGCCAACCTTTCAGGGGGCCTGAAGGGCCACACGATATTTGGGAGCCCCCCCCCCGCGCCATTCTGCGAGGGAAGGCAAGCATGCTTTACTAGCGCTATGCAAACAGAAGAAGCCTTTATTTATATTGCTGCCCACTAGCCATGTTACCAGCATGTGTTAGCACGGCAGTCGCAGTTTTTGGACTACATTTAGGGCCTTATTCAGACCTGTTTGCGAGGCTGTGTTTGTTTGCAGCCTAGCAAACAGGTGAACGCCGCCAGAGCGAATGGGCAGTCTGAACTGACTTTCATTTCTGACGAAGATGGCTGAAAAGGGGGCGGCCGCTGACATCATGTGACATCAGATGCCCGCCCAAGCAAGCATCGATACTCCTGCTTTCCCAGGGAGCGCCCATAAAATGCTGGGAGTTCCCCTGCTGCCGGCCCCTGCCCGTCTCCTTCCCTCCCATGCCTGTGCAAACGCCTTGGTGATTGTGATACTCTCCAAAGGTGTTCGCCTTGCGCATGCACAGACCCCCCACCATTGGAAACGGGGTCGAATTCGGCTCCAACCAATCAAACCTGAATCAGGCCCCTAGTTCCATCCACCTGCAGGGTTGGACAGCCGAGCCTCCAATCCCAGACAGAAAGGGAGCCCGGTACTGGAGTCTATCAATTATAATTAGAAGGGGGGGGTCCTGCCTATTTTGTCCATCCCAGGACGCACAATTTCTGATGGAAGCCCTTTCCACTTGTGGTTCTTGCCCTGGGAAGTCTACATTGCAGCGTATTTCCCAGAGACTGACGAAAATGCAAAAACAAGTCTGGTTTGCCTGAGAATACATGAACAGAACAGAGAGTTTTTTTGTTTTTTTCAAACAAATCAAGGATAAAACCAAGCTAATAACACAGATAGAAGAAGAATACATCGCAATTATCAGCTGTACTGTGTTCTTTCAAACACAGACAATGCTGGAGAACATGCTGTGCTGCTGGGGATAGAAAACTGTCCTTATTTGCTATTATAACAGAAACTTTACATCATCTAGTTTGTGATATTGAATATTGCAGTGGAAAATCTGAACGGTTATTTAAGAGAATCAAATGCATGCGTTGTAATTGTAACAGGTGTGGATTCATTAACAGACTATTTGTCAACAGTGGTTCGACACATTTAAATGTCGACAAAAGGTTGACTCAAGTAAAAGGTTTTTTTCTTTTCTATGTTAACATCTGTCTACGGGTGTGGTATGGCGGTCCAACAATCGGGATCCCGATGGTCAGTAACCCAACATTCGGAATCCAGACTGTCGGTGTTCCAACAGGGGGCGAGCACAGAGAAGCCCCTTGCGGGCTCACCATGCTGTGGGCTCGTTGGCTCGCTTTGCACGCCACGCTGCCGACTCGGTTCTGTTCTCCCTCTATGGGGTTCGTGAACTCCCACGATGGAGAATAGCCCCTGTCAGTCGGGATCCCGACTGTCGGACATTTAAACAGTCGGAATTCCGACTGTCGGGCAGTCATCCGGCATCCCTGTCTACATGGCACACAATTAGTATAACATACCTTCATTTGGCACACGTTACCATGCCCAATTTTAGTCTGCGTGAAACGTCAAAAGTCATTC